>NC_067490.1:53528812-53828812 GCF_947179515.1 Apodemus sylvaticus
CATGTGCTGAAAAAATTAACTTGCAAACTTTCTAAATGAATGTATATTTTAAGTAAGAGTTTGGTTTTATCTAACCTCATTGTATACCTGTATGCCTAAAAGAAGTCTAAAAAGCAGGCACTAAAATGTACAAGCCATGCATACATTCAGAACAGCCTTGTATTTTCAGCACTACAAGTAAGAAGGAATGGTAACGGAAAGGAAGAGAGTAACATTCACTCATAAAGATCATGATCACATATAAGGAAAATCCAATATCCCAAACATCATCATCATCATCCAGTGCATCATCCAAACAACTGAAGAAAAGATTGTATTCAGGGTGGCAGAAGCACTAGCAGGAGAGGCTGGAGAAACCTCCCCACTTGGTCATGGCACCAGAAATTGACAAAGCAGAAGCAAGATATATAAAAAGGACTTCCTGGGCCTGTCAAGATGGCTTAATGGGAAAACGTGCTGCTTGTCACCAAACCTGACGACAATCTAAGAATGTGGTGGAAGAATAGAAACAGCCTATGTGAATGCACAATGGTATGAGTGTTCTCACACACACACACACACACACACACACATACACACACACACACACACAAAGTAAACAAAACAAAGACTTCTATTGTTGGGCTAGGTCATTAGTCTAATAACATCTGTAAATTCAAGAAACTCAGACCAAACTTCATGATATTATTCCCTTAAACATGACAGTTGAGAAGCCTTGAATCATATCTAAATGTACTGAAAACTTAATGGGAACCAAAATATATACCACAATTTCCACATACATTCCAACTAATGCCTATCACATGGGGAAAACAAAAGCCTGTACAAGACTAGAACAAGCATTTGCAACACGAGTTCCAAGGACTTTCACATATGGGACCAGTAAGATACCAATCTGTGAAGCACTGTCCACAGATCAGGACTGTTGTTTTTAACAAAATCTCAATTGTTTGATTTTACCAAATAAGACTCAGGAGCCAGATCCCAGGGTAAAATCCTGCTAGCGCAGAGAGACAGAAGCCATGCACAACTGACCTTCCTTCACAGCCAAAGTCCTTAAGGGAAAGCTCCTTCCCCATGTAATCTCAAAAAACCCTTCAAACTAAATGTCCCTCCTTTTTACTTCCTATAATCTCTCTAGCCATCCCCCCAACTTCCACCTACTCAACATTTTTTTTCTTATGTTCACTCCCTCTCAACTGGTTGATTGCTCCTCCTCTTGACCTATCCTTGACTTTATAGAATTTTGTTCACAATAAACAGAAAGCTCTTGAATGAAAGGTGTTTGCTGGGGCTGAGCCACACAACAACTAGAAACTGTTTTTTTCCAGTGAACAACACAATCTTTGGATTCACAGTGTGACCAAATATGTTGCAATACAGAACAACATTTACTAATCTGATCATTCAAAGAAAGAGTCAAAGCAAGGTAAAAGTTCTCCTAGCAGCAGGGAAGGAAAAGGAACGAGTCTGAACCAAAATGAATTATCAAGCAAGTCAATTTTTGTACTCCGTATCTTTACATGTGCTGTCTTGTTTATTATCCACGGTTACTGGCATGCTCTTATGCTATTGAGTTTTTGGCTTCTTACATTGTTTATTTGCTTGTTTTCTCTTCCAAGGAACAAAGTCTAGCCTGATTTACAGCGTTCTTGAACTTCAGTCTCCCAGTCTCCAATGAAATTATCAGAGTATTCCTCATTCTCTCTCTCTCTCTCTTCTTCCATCCCTCTCCCCCCTCTGCAAAAAATCATTTTATTCCTTTGAGAACTTTCACCAGTATAGTTTTCATTCCTTTCATTAAACCAGTTTTCTTCTAGCTCTTTGCATCCCAATACTTACTATCTTTTCTTTTTTATTAGATATATACTTTATTTACATTTCAAATGATTTCCCCTTTCCTGGTTCCCCTTCATGAAAGTCCACTAAGCCATTTCCCCTGCCCCTGTTCCCCAATCAAGCACCTCCTGCTTCCCTGTCCTGGTATTCCCCAGAACTGCTGCATGAGCCTTTCAAGGACCAGGGGCCTCTCCTCGCTTTGAAGTCCAACAAGGCCATCCTCTGCTGCCTATGCATCTGAAGTCATGGGTAACAGCATGTGTACTATGTGGTTGACGTCTTTGACCCTGGGAGCTCTGGAAGAACTGGGTGGCTCATATTGTTGTTCCTCCTATGGCATTGCAAACCCCTTCAGCTCCTTGGGTCCTTTCCTAGCTCCCCCATTGGGGACCCTGTGCTCAGTTCAGTTGCTGGCTGAGAGTGTCCCCCTCTGTATTTGTCATGCACTAGCAGAGCCACCCGTGACAGCTATAAATGACTCCAGTCAGCCAAGTACTTGTGTGCATCTATAATAATGTCTGGGTTTTGGTTTTTGTTTTTTTTGCTTTTTTAAATTTTTTTATTCAATATATTCTTTATTTACATTTCAAATGTTTTCCCCTTTTCTGGATCCCCACGCCATGAAAATCCCATAAGCCCTCTTGTCTCCCCCTATTACCCCATCTACTCCTTCCCACTTTCCTGTTCTGGTATTCTCCTATACTGTTGCTCTGAGTCTTTCCAGAACCAGGGGCCACTCCTCCGTTCTTCATGGACATCATTTAATATGTGGATTATGTCTTGGGTATTCAAAGTTTCTAGGCTAATATCCACTTATCAGTGAGTGCATACCATGATTAATCTTTTGAGACTGGGTTACCTCACTTAGTATGATGTTCTCCAGCTCCATCCATTTGTCTAAGAATTTCATGACTTCATTGTTTCTAATGGCTGAATAGTACTCCATTGTGTAAATATACCACATTTTTTGTATCCATTCCTCCGTTAAGGGACACCTGGGTTCTTTCCAGCTTCTGGCTACTACAAATAGGGCTGCTATGAACATAGTGGAGCATGTGTCCTTATTGCATTCTGGGGAATCCTCTGGGTATATGCCCAGGAGTGGTATAGCAAGGTCCTCCTGAAGTGTCATGCCCAGATTTCTGAGGAACCGCCATACTGATTTCCAAAGTGATTGCACCATCTTGTAATCCCACCAGCAGTGGAGGAGTGTTCCTCTTTCTCCACATCATTGTCAACACCTGCTGTATCCTGAGTTTTTGACCTGGGCCGTTTTAACTGGTGTGAGATGAAATCTCAGGGTTGTTTTGATTTGCATTTCCCTAATGATTAATGATGTTGAACATTTCTTAAGGTGCTTCTCAGCCCTCTGAAGTTCTTCATGTGAAAATTCTTTGTTTAGCTCTGACCCCACTTTTTAATGGGGTTATTTGGTTCTCTGGGTTGTACTTTCTTGAGTTCTTTGTATATATTAGATATTAGCCCTCTGTCGGATTTAGGGTTGGTGAAGATCCTTTCCCAATCTGTTGGTTGACGTTTTGTCCTTTTGACAGTGTCCTTTGCCTTACGGAAACTTTGTAGTTTTATGAGGTCCCGTTTGTCAATTCTTGATCTTAGAGCATAATCTATTGGCGTTCTATTCAGGAACTTTTTCCCTGTGTCCATGTCCTCAAGGGTCTTCCCCCAATTTCTCTTCTATTAGTTTCAGTGTGTCAGGTTTTATGTGGAGGTCCTTGATCCATTTGGAGTTGAGCTTAGTACAAGGAGATAAGAATGGATCGATTCGCATTCTTATGCATGCTGACCTCCAATTGAACCAGCACCATTTGTTGAAAAGGCTAATTTTTTTCCAATGGATGATTTCAGCTCCTTTGTCAAAGATCAAGTGAACATAGGTGTGTGGGTTCATTTCTGGGTCTTCATTCCTATTCCATTGATCCATTTGCCTGACATTGTATGAATACCATGCAGTTTGTTTTTTTTTTTTTTTATCACTATTGCCCTGTAGTAAAGTTTAAGGTCTGGGATACTGAATCGACCAGAAATTCTTTTACTGTTGAGAATAGTTTTAGCTCTCCTGGATTTTTTTTACTTCAGAAGAATTTGAGAATTGCTCTTTCTAGCTCTATGAAGAACTGAGTTGGGATTTTTGATGGGGATTGCATTGAATTTGTAGATTGCCTTTGGCAAGATGGCCATTTTAATTATATTAATCCTGCCAATCCACGAGCATGGAAGATTTTTACATTTTCTGAGATCTCCTTTGATTTCCTTCTTTAGAGATCTGAAGTTTGTGTCATATAGGTCTTTCACTTGTTTGGTCAGAATCACCCCAAGATACTTTATGCTGTTTATGGCTATTGTGAAGAGTGTCATTTCCCTAATTTCTTTCTCAGTCTGCTTATCCTTTGAGTATATAAAGGCTACTGATTTGCTTGAGTTGATTTTGTAGCCAGCCACTTTGCTGAAGTTCTTTATCAGTTGTAGGAGTTCTCTAGTACAGTTTTTGGGGTCACTTAAGTATACTATCATATCATCTGCAAATAGTGATAGTTTGAATTCTTCCTTTCCAATTTGTATCCCTTTGACCTCCTTATGTTGTCTAATTGCTCTAGCTAGGACTTCAAGAACTATATTTAAAAGATATGGAGAGAGGGGGCAGCCTTGTCTAGTCTCTGATTTTAGTGGGATTGCTTCAAGTTTCTCTCCATTTAGTTTGATGCTGGCTACTGGTTTGCTATATATTGCTTTTACTATGTTTAGATATGGGCCTTGAATTCCTGTCCTTTCCCAGACTTTTAGCATGAAAGCATGCTGAGTTTTGTCAAATGCTTTTTCAGCATCTAATGAAATGATCTGATCGTGTGGTTTTTTTCTTTGAGTTTGTTTTTGTAGTGGATTGCATTGATGGATTTTCATATATTGAACCATCCCTGCATCCCTGGGATGAAGCCTATTTGATCATGGTGGATGATGGTTTTGATGTGTTCTTGGATTCGGTGGGCAAGAATTTTGTTGAGTATTTTTGCATCGATATTCATAAGGGAAATTGGCCTGAAATTCTCTTTCTTAGTTGGATTGTTGTATTCCACAGCTGCCTGCAGCTATTACAAACTGGGTTCCTGGAACAGAAGCTGAGCGATAGATGGGGAAGGGGTGGAAAGAGAGAAGGGCTGGGACAATATTTTACTGATTGAGGCCAAAACTTTAATGTCGGTCAGACCTTTTAACAGTTTGAGTAAACACTTCCCCCCAGACTCTGGGTTGAGTTCTGGTGGAGGTTGTGTAGCTTCTCCTGGAGGTCCTTGTCTTCACTGCTCTAGCAGCTGGGTGGGTCACCTGCTTAATTCAGGAATTTGTAGACCTGGAGGAACAATGAGCTTAACCTTCACTGATCTTCTCCACCCTAGGATAAAAATTCCTGCCTTAACCTACTTCCCTATAATACCCTAAAGTCAGATTCCTGCCTGAAGTCAGAGATTGTCCTTGGCCAATGTCAAGTTCCTACCATGAGATATTACTCACAAATATGGCTCTGTACATTTCCTTCCTTTTTTAATAATTTGAAAATGAGGAGGGAAAAAACAAGTTGATAAATATCCTTCATAAGAAGGTGGGCCTTTAACCAGGAAGGGAAGCATTGACCTCAATTCCTCTTAAATATTGTATAACATCTTTTTCAGAGGAGGGCTAATAGGCTCCCTTATTATTTTGAGGACAGCCTCTCGACATTAACCCCTATGCAATTAGGTGTACTTCCTGGGGACTCAGAAGCAGAAATTCACCTCCCCATGCGGTGCCTTGCCTCGCACCTCTCACTGGTACCCATGTTTGCTCATAAACAAACACACATAGATCTGAGTTCTATGTGGCTCCCTCTTTGGAGATCTACTTGTGTAAGTTTTGAAGCTAGGGGGTCTGCAAGTGTCTTTAACAGACATGCAATCCTTCCATCCGGGTGAGCCTGGGTGGAGACAGCCAGTCAGCTTAACAAACAAGGTCAAGAGTTAAAGGTGGAACTAGTCTGTGATGTCCCTGAAGTATCCAATTCAGTTGCAAATTAACAACTCAAAGGACACAAAGCTTGGCCTCTGGGGTGGGAGAGGTAACCTTGTGTATCAAGAGATAAGCTGTTACTTCTGGGGCAGGGGAGTGGAGACTATATTTTAAATTAACACAGCTGGTTGTAGATTGTTAGCCATCTTCAAAATTGGAATCTCTAATATTGGATTTATTTTTAGACCAGTCTATGGTTGAGTCAGCTGATCACATTAAAGGAAAGAAAAGAGTCATTATAACGCCTCTTTAGATTATTTTTTTTTCTAAGCTAGTTTAACAGTCTCCATGTTCTGTCCCACAAAGTCTAAAAGCTTGAAGCAAGGTAATTTATCTAATCTGGGACATTTGACAATTAAGGTAAGTCAAGAACATATACCCAATATATCTCTTATGTTACCACTGTCTGGGCATTCAGCGAGCACACAGTCAGCATATCTTCAGCAGCATTCTGTGGAAAAAACATAGGGGACATGCCTTCTTTCCCAATATTAAATCAGGATCATGGCATATGTCAATAAGTGAATTCCTTCATTTCACCTAGACATCAGAATGTCTAATTACAGGATGGCCTATATACTCAGCAAGGAATTCCTTGGCATCCAAATTTTAAATTTTTCTTAAAAATACACAAGCATAATTTAAATAATATGCACAGGGACACAATTTTCTCCTCTCTTTTCCTCTTTTAAGAAGATATTGTTGTTGGTTTTTTTTAAAAAAAAAAAGTGTTATATTACCTTGTCTTTGAGGATAACAAATCAAATTGTCAAAGACATCTCAAATGAATAACCTTTATTCATTAAATGGCTAGTTCCATTGTTTGCTCCAGTCCAAGTTGGAACACCAAGCATATACCATAACATAGGCAATAACTATGTAATTATAGAAAATAAACATAGCATTCCCAGTTGCTTTTTGCTAAAGCAGTTGTAACTAGAAAGTCCAAAAACGAATCATTAATCACATGCACATATTTTTAATATTTTAAATTAGAAATATGAGTATCATTTAACTGTAATAATTAATTAAGTCCTCTAGGATTAGCACCATTATATGGTTGAGGTAGAGATTGAGGACATCAAGAACAAACCTTTATAAATTGATGTGCACAAAAATACAAAATTATTTTTAGGCCATTACCCTTTTGATGATATGAATAATATGCTTGTACATCTGATTGTTTCTATACAGCCGGTCTGGGATACAAATTTTATGTGCCTTGCCTTAAGGGATCTTGTCCAGGCACCTTTTTAAAGATAAATTATATATAAGTATATTGTAGTTGTCTCTCTAGCCTTTGGGTTAGCTTTCAAATATCTAAAGGACAGTCATTTAGAGAATATATTCTTTGAAATTTGAATTACATTTGCATAAACTGTAAAAATTAAGAATTAGCAGTATTAAAAATGGAACAATTTTAAAACAATATATATATATATATATATATATATATATATATATATATACTATTATTAAAAGCTTGATTTTTAACATCTCAAAAATAGCTGCTATAGCACCCAAGTCAGGTATCTGTGCTGAAACAGGGAGAAACTTAAAGAAATAAACATGTGATCTGACAGACATTTATTAATTTTGCCTAAAAAGGCTTGCCATGTAATGGATCAACCATCAATGTTTTGTAATAACCAATTTGATTGCTGCTTGAAACAAGGAACAAACATTTTATACCTTGAAAACAAAGGTTTAGGTCTTCCCAGGGCAAGCTTAAAATGAAACTAATATAAGATAAAGCCATTAAATATATCCTAACAACCTTGAAAATCATTTACCTAAAAATTCTAAAAGTCCATAGTTAGGAGCAAAGGCCTGTAACAAACATTCCATGAACATTATACACTGAAAAATTTAAGATCCTAGCTTCTTGTATTGAAACAGAGACAAAACATTTTTTCTCACATAAGGTAAGGCTATTAGTCATTCCTTGAGGCAAAAATCTTCTAATGAAATTGCTTTATTGTTGCTTTAAAGTTAGAAGCAAATGCTTTTATAATTATCAGAATGTAAAGCAGAAAACTAACCCTATTATCTATAATAATTTTGTATGGAGTAGACAGGCCAAATTTCAATGCCTTTATACATAGAGAGTTCAGGTTCTATGTAGCCTTATGGACCTTTCATAGATTTGAACTGCATTTTAAACCACACCTGGATAAGTCAAGAATGTGGGTTTTTTTGTTTTGTTTTGTTTTGTTTTGTTTTGTTTACCAAACACTCCCGTAGGTGAGGCCTGTAAGGCAGAAACAATTTCTCGTAAGCTTCCTCACTAGGCAGCTCTAAGCTTTCCATTAATTCAAATGTAATTTTTCCCTCAAGGACCCACCTTGAGTCCTTGGCAAGGACATTATACGAGGTTCCTAAATATCTTCTAATCTGAGCCTTTTATCTAAGGCCAGACCCAAACCCACCTGTCCTGCAAGGACATTTTGAGAATTAAACAACAAAAGGAACCTGTAATTTCAGGGTTCCCGGAAAAATTCTACTCGCTGTTTCATAGTAGTCAAAGGAACCTGCTTGATATCAAGTAAATTTCCACTGAGATCTCCTTTTTAATCTTGGAAGGTTAAATTTGGCTTCTACCATTGTAGCCAATAAACTTGTGGGAAAGTGGCAATAGGCCTATAATGGCCACAGCTGTATCACTCTTAAAATTATCTTAATTACAAGATATGTTAAGAATCATGAGCCTTTAACCAGACTGCAAACTGCAGCCAATGTCACACTGGCAAGAGCATAACTATAACTTTGGAAGCAAATCCCAATTTTAAGCAATCTATTTTCTTTTAAATTAATGGCAAACACATTATTTTTACAGTACAAGGTTTGTCTGCCAGTTCTTATGTTCAAGTGTATGACAGTGTAACTTATTAAAGAGACATTATTTTAAATCATATTTCTTGTAAGTCCAATCTCCAGGCCAAGATTCACACAAAATACCATGCCAATTTAGAAGCATCTTAAAGGCCTGTATTTCGTGAGTTGTGTCATGGCTCGAGTTGTTTAAAATGGCTACTACCCTAAACTACCAGTTTTAACCTAACTTTTTGTTAATAACATTATACCTTTTAAATCATAACCAATTAAGTTATAACTCTATAGTCAAGATATGTAAAACCTTATACCGTAAAGACCAATTAGAAACAAGAATAAAGCAATTAAACAAATTTCATAAGTTAAACCAAAGTTTTCCCAAACTTTGAGGCTGGTGGCTTTTTAAAAGCGACTTTTCCCACAGCCATGTTTGCCTCTCAGGTGAGTGAGCTGCACTGCTGCATGGCTTTAAATTAGTCCCATCTATATGAATTGCAGCTAGATTAAGAGATAGGCCACCAGCAGATGAAATACTTACCAATTTTTCTTTTTAACATGAAACAAACAGTCATTCACACTAATACATGGCGAAGACCTAAACGTACACATCGACAAATGGCCGGTGCACTGGAACAAACAACACAGAAAGATACACAGGAAGGGAAGCACACTTGTTAAGCAATTGCATCCATTTTCCTCTTAAAGCAGCTCTTGGAGGCTGCAGATATATGCCTATCTTTAAAAACTTTTTTTTTTGCCTGAATCAGCTCTTAAGAGGTGTGGACAAATGCCTAAAAAGTTCCTACCCCATTTTCTACTGTCTGCCCCCTAAGAGAGTTCAGTGCTGGGTTAACACTTCCTCACTTAATCCGTATCCTCTAGCACCTATAGTTACTCACCATGCAGGATACCATCTTTTTCCATTTTCCATGAAGCTTCGCCAAGACAGGGTCACCTCAGGAAACCTTCTTGTATCCAGCCCCACGTCCAGGCACCAATCTGTTGTATTCCATAGCTGCTTGCAGCTATTATGAACTGGGTTGCTGGAACAGAAGCTGAGGGATAGACGGGGAAGGGGCGGAAAGAAAGAAGGGCCGGGACAATATTTCACTGATCGAGGCCAAAACTTTAGTGTCGGTCAGACCTTTTAACAGTTTGGGCAAACCCTTCCCCCAAGACTTCGGGTTGAGTTCCGGTGGAAGTTGTCTAGCTTCTCCTAGAGGTCCTTGTCTTGACTGCTCCAGCAGCTGGGTGGGTCACCTGCTTAATTCAAGAATTCCTAGACCTGGAGGAACAATGAGCTTAACCTTCACTGAGCTTCTCCACCCTAGGATAAAAATTCCTGCCTTAACCTACTTCCCTATTATGCCCTAATGTCAGATTCCTGCCTGAAGCCAGCAATGTCAAGTTCTTACCGTGAGATATGACTCCCAAATATGGCTCTGTAAATTGCAACTTTGTGTGGGTTTGGTATCAGCGTAATTGTGGCTTCGTAGAAGGAGTTGGGTAGTGTTCCTTCTGTTTCAATTTGGTGGAATAGTTTGAAGAGTTTTGGTGTTAAGTCTTCTTTGAAGGTCTGATAGAATTCTGCACTAAAACCATCTGGTCCTGTGCTTTTTTTGGTCGGAAGGTTATCTATGATCCCTTCTATTCTTTAGGGATTATGGGTCTGTTTAGATGCTCTATTTGATCCTGATTTAATTTTGGTATTTGGTATCTGTCTAAGAAATTGTCCATTTCCTCCAGATTCTCCAGTTGTGTTGCATATAGGCTTTTGTAGTAGGATCTGATGGTTTTTTGAATTTCCTCCATTTCTATTATAATATCTCCCTTTCCATTTCTAATTTTTTTAATTTGGATACTGTCTCTCTGCCCTTTGGTTATTCAGGCTAAGGGTTTATCTATCTTGTTGATTTTTTCAAAGAACCAGCTCCTGGTTTTGTTGATTCTTTGTATGGTTCTCTTAGTTTCTACTTGATTGATTTCAGCCCTGAGTTAATAATTTCCTGTCTTCTTCTCCTCCTGGGTGAATTAGCTTCTTTTTGTTCCAGGGCTTTCAGTTGTTCTGTTAATCTTCTAGTGTATGCGCTCTCCAACTTCTTTTTAGAGGTACACAAAGCTATGAGTTTTCCTCTTAGCACTGCTTTCATTGTGTCACATAGATTTGGGTATGTTGTGTTTTCATTTTCATTAAATTCTAAAAAATCTTTGATTTTTTTCTTTATTTCCTCCTTGACCAAGGTATCGTTGAGTAGAATATTATTCAGTTTCCATGTGTATGTGGGCTTTCTGTTGTTTTTATTGTTATTAAAGACCACTTTTAATCCATAGTGATCTGATAGGAGGCATGGGATTATTTCAATCTTTCAATCTTCTTATATTTGTTGAGGTCTGTCTTGTGACCAACTATATGATCGATTTTGGAGAAGGTACCATGAGGTGCTGAGAAAAAGGTATATTCTTTTGTTTTGGGATGAAAAGTTATAAATATATATATATATTAAATCCAATTCTTCCAAAGCTTCAATTAGTTTCACTGTCTCCCTGTTTAGTTTCTGTTTTCCTGATCGGTCCATTGATGAGAGTGGAGTGTTGAAGTCACCCATAGTTATTGTGTTAGGTGCAATCTGTGCTTTGAGCTTTAGTAGTTTCTTTTATGAATGAAGGCTCCCTTGTATTTGGAACATAGATGTTCAGGATTGAGAGTTCTTGTTGTTGGATTTTTCCTTTGACCAGCAAGAAGTGTCCTTCCATGTCTCTTTTGATGACATTAGGTTGAAAGTCAATTTTACCTGATATTAGAATGGCCACTCCGGCTCATTTCCTGAGACCCTTTGTTTGTATAATTGTCTTCTAGCCTTTTACTCTAAGGTAGTTTTTGTCTTTGACACTGAGGTGTGTTTCCTGTATGCAGCAAAATATAGGGTCCTGTTTATGTAACCAGTCTTGTTAGTCTATGTCTCTTTATTGGGGAATTGAGTCCACTGATGTTAAGAGATATTAAGGAGTAGTGGTTATTGCTTCCTATCATTTTTGATGTTAATTTTATACTTGTGTGGTTATCTTCTTTTGGGTTTCATAAAAGAAGTTTAATATCCTGCTTTTTCCAGGGTATAGTTTCCTTGTTGTAATAGGTTTTCCCCCTATTATCCTTTGTAGGGCTGGGTTTGTGGAAAGATATTGTGTGAATTTCATTTTGTCATGGATTATCTTGGTTTCTCCATCTAAAGTGATTGAGAGTTTCGCTGGGTATAGTAGTCTTAGCTTGAATTTGTGTTCTCTTAGAGTCTGCATAACATCTTCCCAGGATCTTCTAGCTTTCATGGTCTCTGGTGAGAAATCTGATGTAATTCTGATAGGTCTTCCTTTATATGTTACTTGACCTTTTTCTCTTACTGCCCTAAGTATTCTTTCTTTGTTTAGTACATTTGGGGTTTATCTTCTTTTGGGTTTGTTGAAAGAAGATTAATTTCTTGCTTTTTCTAGTGTATAGTTTCCCTCCTTTTGTTGGTGTTTTCCATTTATTATCCTTTGAAAGGCAGGTTTTGTGGAAAAATATTGTGTAAATTTGTTTTTGTCATGGAATATCTTGTTTTTTCCATCTATGCTAATTGAGAGATTTGCTGGGTATGGCATTTGTGTTCCTTTATGGTTTGTATGACATCTGCCCAGAGTATTCTGGCTTTCATAGTCTCTGGTAAGAAGTCTCTTGTAATTCCAATATGGCTCCATTTGTATGTTACTTGACCTTTTCCCCTTACTGCTTTTAATATTCTTTCTTTGTTTAGTGTATTTGGTGTTTTAATTCTTATCTGTAGTGAGGAATTGCTTTTCTGGTCGAATCTATTTGGAGTTCTGTAGACTTCTTGTATGTTCGTGGGCATCTCTTTATGTTAGGGAAGTTTTCTTCTATAATTTTGTTGACATTTATTGGCCCTTTAAGTTGGAAATCTTCACTCTCTTCTATACCTATAATCCTTAGGTTTGGTCTTCTCATTTTATCCTGCATTTCCTGGAAGTTTTGGGTCAGGAGCTTTTTGCATTTTGCATTTTCTTTAACTGTTGTGTCAATGCTTTCTCTGGTATGGAAGAAGATTCTCTCTTCTCTCTCTCTCTAGTATTCTGTTGTTGATGCTTGCATCCATGTCTCCTGATTACTTTCCTAGGTTTTCTATGTCTAGTCTTGTTTTCCTTTGTCATTTCTTTATTGTTTCTACCTCCATTTTTAGATTTTGGATGGTTTTGTTCAATTCCTTCACCTGTTTTGTTGTGTTTTCCTATAGTTCTTTAAGGGTTTCTCCCTGTTTACTTGTGTTCTCCTGTATTTTTAAGGGAGTTATTTGTCCTTCTTGAAGCCCGCTATCAGCATCATGAACTTTTTTTTAAATCCAAATCTTGCTTTTCTGGTGTGTTGGGGTATCCAGAATGTGCTGTTGTGGGTGAATTGGGTTCGGATGGTGCCATGTTGCTTTGATTTCTGTTGGTAATGTTCCTAAGTTTGCCTTTTGCCATCTGGTTAACTCTGGTGTTAGTTGGTCCTGCTGTCTCTGGCTGGTGCTTGTCCCTCCTGTGCCTGCAAGCCTTTCTCAGCACCCCTGGGTGATCGGCTGCCCCCTGGCAGAGTGCTGTGTCACTGCCAGCTCCTGGGTGCAGGTGGGGCCCTGACAGACCAAGACACCAGTGATCTTATACTCAGGTGTTCCCTATGTTCCTGGCTGTAACAGCCTGATCAATTTCAAGAATGAAGATAGTGGCATCACCTGTAGCTGAGGGACACCCTCAGAGCAGATATCCCCTGGCTGCATAGATAGGTGCATAGATGGCTGTGGTGCTGCTCAGCTCCTGGGTGCATGTGGAGCCCTGGTAGACTATATCCAGGTTGCTCCTGTGCTCAGTCACAGGAGCAAAGATGACCTACTATTACTATTAAATTTTCATTTTTCTCTTCTTTTCCTTTCTACTTTTACCCACAATAGTAAGAGCAATTTTATTTACTAAATTCTTAATGCTTAAAAAGTAACTGCTATATAGTTTGTTATTACTCTATTTTCATAGTGGGTTTACTTCTAGATAATGATTGTTGCTATAAACAGTATTATCTTTGCAAGGAAGGACCACAGATAGTGTATGGACAACGACCTAAACACTAGTCCAAGAAAAAAAAATCTATGTCTCAACTCAACTCTATTGCCCTAAACACTGCAAACACTTTTGAGTGAAAAAAAGTGGTCAAAATATGCTTAATTCAACCAATGATTTATTTCCTGATGCACAAGTTTCAATACAAAACCACAGGTAACATGAAAAACCAAAATAGCATATCTCTCTCCTCCAAAATCTACCAACTCCAGAATTATGGTAAATATTTTCAAAGAAATGAAAGCAGATGTGAATAAACATATGAAGTAATTCCAAGAGAACACAGATAGATAGCTAGATAAAATAAGGAAATTGATGCAGGTTGCAAAAAGGTAATTAAATAAAGAAATAGAAATATTGAAGAGAAAACAAAGCAAAATGATCCTAGAAATGAGATATTAAATCAAACTAAAGCTTTGTCTTAGTCACTGTTCTGTGGTTGTAAGGACAAACCATGTTCACAACAACTCTTAGAAACAATTTAATTGGGGTCTTGCTTGAGGTGTCAGAGGTTTAGTCCATTATCATTATGGCAGAAAGCATTGTAGCAAACATTGCAGGTACGATACTGAAGAAACTACATCCTGATCTACAAGCAAAGAGGAAGATACTAGGCTTGTTGTAGACTTTTGAAGCTTCAAAGCCCACCACTAGTGATATATTCCCTCCAATACCACACCGTTTTTTGATATTTTCTTATTTACATTTCAAATGTTATCACCTTTCCGGCTCCACCCCAACCCCCTATTCCATCCTCCCTCCCCTGTTTCTTTGAGGGTGTTCCCCTACTCACCCACCCACTCCTTCCTCCCCTTCCCTCACACTGGGGCATCCATTAAGCCATAACAGTACCAAGGGCCTCTACTCCAATTGATGCCTGACAAGGCCATCCTCTGCTACATGTGTGTCTATAGCCTCACATGTGTACTCCTTAATTGGTGGCTTAATCCCTGGGAGCTCTGGGGTGCTTGCTGAAAGGACCTGATATAGCTGTCTCCTGAAAGTCTCTGCCAGAGCCTGAGGAATAGAGAGATGGATGCTCTCAGTCAACCATTGGATTGACCACAGGGTCCCCAATGGAGGAGTTAGAGAAAGGACAGAAGGAGCTGAAGGGGTTTGCAACCCCATAGGACGAAAAAGAATATCAACACCACACTCCGTGGTGATTAAGAACTCACATGTATAGATCATTCTTATTCAAACCACCACATTCCACAACTCAGACCCCATAAGTTTATAGCCCTATCATAATGTAAAAATGCATCCAGTCTAACTTCAAATATCTTCATAGTCTATCACAGTCTCAGCACTGTTTAAAAGTTCTCAGCAATAAACAGGGTATCGAAGTCACAATTATCCCCAAGACAAAGGAACCATCATAAAGAGGGAGCAGAAAGATTGTAAAAGCTAGAGGTCAGGATGAACTGGAGTAAAAGTATATCTACTAGACATGACAGGACACTGCACTCATAAACACATAGGTTCTGTGTTTGCCTGCAGAAGACCTCACAAAATCCAGCCAGTAAACTGTTGGGGTCCAGGAGTTGCCTCACAAACCACATGAACACTGATCTCAGTCAGATAGGGATAGTTTATTGATCATATGCCCCAGGACTGATCAATCAGGCCACAGTGCAGACTAAGGAGCTAAACTGTGACTCCTAGCTAGAATCTTACAGAGATTTTTAAGCCAAAAATCCACAAATATTTTTACCAAGTTATTTCACTAACCATGATTTAGGATTAGGTGATTGTCTTAGGAATGTGTCATTGTTTTACCTTTATCCTGTTTTCATTGGTCGGGTGTTCAACTGTGGCAGTAAACCTGTCTTGCCTAACATTTGTATCTTAACTTGTCAACCAGGAGGTCAGTTATCCATGTACAAATGTCCCTTTCTGACAAATAGGATGTCAATTCCCAGGGAAGTCTTAGGAACTTAAATTTTACTTTACTTTTAAAGCGGTTTTAACTGATTTCCATTGTAATTGGTTTCCAAGAGCACAGATTATAATGGAATATGTAATCAACTTTGGGATGAGAGAGCTTCCTAGTAACAGCAGAAACAGCATATAAGCTTTCTTTACAGTATTAGTATGGATGGACCTATACTGGCAAGTATATGCACAGCAAAAATTAGAGGTAAAGGACTAGTGAGATGGCTCAGTGATTAAAAGCACTGACTGTTCTTCCAGAGGTCCTGAGTTCAAATCCCAGCAACCACATGGTGGCTCACAACCATCTATAATGAGATCAGATGCCCTCTTCTGGTGTGTCTGAAGACAGCTACAGGGTACTTACATATAATAAATAAATAAATCTTTAAAAATAGGTTATTATTTTAAAAATAGAACAGGGACATCATATAGTTGGAGAGTAGAGGAGTGGGAACGGATCTGTGAGGAGTTAAAGGAAAAATGTAATAAAAATGCATTGTATGAAATTCTCAAACCATTAATACATACATACATATATATATTGCCAGATGCCTGCTCCAGCTGAGGAAACATGGCTCTGAAGTGGGACATAGCATTGGCCAAAGGCCAGCATTTTAACTAACTGTACAGGATGGTAGAAGCTGATGGCTTCTGGTGACTTCACACTTTCTTATTCTTTGACTGAAAACTGCTTACCTCTTGTGATTAACACCTGTGGTTTAACAGAGGGGGAATGGGGAGTTTAAAGAAAAAAAGGTTTTGTTCTTCTCCCACAAGACCTGGGCACCAGGGTGGAAATTCATTAATTCCTTGTCCTGCAGAAAAAGTCAGGCAGAAAGAAGGACTTCTAAAAGAGGCTTGAATCTTTATTTCTGAGGAAGAAAAGGGGGAAATGCTTTCTATTGCTAAATGAAATAAGCCTTGTGCTAAGAAAAACCTGTCCATCTATTGTTTTCATTCTAAGTTCTTATATTTTCCTAGGATGCATGATCATATGGTATTATAAGCATTTTTTTTAAGTTCAGAAGTTCAAAATATAAATTTAATTATAAATTGAATAAGAAGTAACAACAGAAATGTTTACATATGTTTCCATTAAGACTAGCTGTCTAATTAAACATTCATTATCTGTCACTAGCTCCTCAGGCTCATTAAAAGCTTAAAACAATAATTCTAATATCATAAGTTAGCACAGTTTTGTCACTAGGGAAGTCATATGCCTAAGGTCTCATTAGTTTTTGAAGTTTTGTATAGATAAATCCAGTCAATATTTATATTCTGTCCTTATACCTACAACAAATTGTCCACTCCTGGTTTACCACTTAGGTATCAGATAATGGTTTCACAGCTAGCCTAAGAAATTTTTTTTCTGATCATAAATTTGTTCCAAGCTTGATTTCTCTCCTAGTGCAATTAGTTCATGAATCCTGAAGGTTTACAAAACCCTAATTGCAGCTTTTATACTATAGAGGGCTCAAAATTACATGTGTAATCTTGAGAATTGTTATAGGAATTATGAAATCATCAATTTGTCCAAATAGCATTACTACAAGAGAATACATCTTTGTTAATCTATAGAAAATCTACCCTATAAGGTGGGCTAATGTGCAGGAATTAGTAGACAAATTTAATAAGGACAGGAAAGGCATATCAGCAATAAGAATCAATCCTGACTCTCTTGATCTCTTGCTCTCTTGCTTCTCGCTTACTCTCTTGGGCTCTTCCCTTCCCCACTCCTTTCCTCATTCCCTTCCCCCTCTCTCCCCATGTTCATGGCCAGCCTCTATTTCTCAACTCTCTCCCTTTCTCTGCCTCTGCCTCACTACCCTACCTTCTTAAGTCCCCTCTCCCTGCCCTGAATAAACTCTACTCTACACTGAAAAAAAAAAAAGAATGTTCTGAAGGCCTTGCAATTCAAAATTTCTCCCATCAGAGACCATGCAAAAACAGCAGACCATCTCCAGGAAAGTCATCTACTAGCCTTTGCCTCTCCTAACTGGCTCCTGGCATTCTTTTAAAAATTAGGGTATGAATTAATGAAATGGAATTGGAAATTAGCAACAAAGAATCAGTGAAATGAAGAGTTGTTTCTCTGAAAAAATAAGCAAAATCAACAATCCCTTAGCCAAAATAACAGAAAAAGGACACAGAAGAGCCAAATTAACAAAATTAGCAATGAAAAAAGAGATTACAACAAATACCAAATGAACTTAGGAAATCATAAGAACATACCTTAAAAAATCTATTTTATACTAACTTGAAAAATCAAAAAGAAATGGATAAATTTCTAATGCATATGGTCAAAACCATATCACCTAAGCATATTTACAACCAGCTACAAGACTGAAGCAGTAATAAAATGTCTCCCAACAATAACAAAAACAAAAACAGACAAACTAAAAAGCAGGACCAGAAGGAACCACTGTAGAATTCAATCACACTTTAACTAATATAAACAACACACATATTATTCCATAAAATGAATAAAAAGGAATTCTTCCAAACTCTTTATGAAACTACTATTACCCATCTATCAAAACTAAAAAAAAAAAAAAAATGTTATTTGCCAAACAATCTCCATAATGGACATAAATGCAAATTTCTCAATAAAATATTGGTAAACTAAATTCAAGACAGCATCTAAAAGAACATTTATCATGGTCAAGATGGCCTTATGTCAGAGATGTAGAGATTGTTCAACATATGTGAGTCAATAAATTTAATTCATCATATAAACAGACTCAAAGGCAAAAATGACATAATTATCTCAAAAGACTAAAAAAATATGTCTTCATTTAAAAAAGGAAGAATAATTGGAAGTAATCTGTGGCAAATTCTCTAGTAACAGTACTTGAAAGATACAAATCAAGGCTTTAGTTAGATGATGTGTCTTCATCATGCAAGCAGAATAAGGCTTGGTACATGAATCTGACTCTTTTATAACCAAGCACCCATTTAAGGTTTGGTCTTCATGGTAGAAACATGACTAAAATTGGTGGGTCACTGAACCCTGTTAAGAATTCAAAAGCAAAATTAATATTAAAAACTATCAGAAATTATGAAGCTCATGAAATCACACTTTATGTAGGTTATTAAAGTTCTATGTGGTGGTGGTGCACACATTTAATCCCAGCACTTGGGAGGCAGAGGCAGGCAGATTTCTGAGTTCAAGGCCAGCCTGGTCTACAAAGTAAGTTCCAGGACAGCCAGAGCTACACAGAGAAACCCTGTCTCAAATAAAATAAAATAATATTCGATGCTGAAATAATTTTGCATTAAAACTAAATTACTAATAAAAAAGTCTTTACTGAGTGCAAGTGACAAGAATGATTGAACAAACAACTGTTGTGTGACTCTGACTTAAGAGACTATCCATGATGAACCTATTATCTCTTTTTTCAGGCCAGACATTACTGCATTCATTTTTGAATCACCCAAAATTGGAAAATGCCATTCACTCTTTAAACAATTAGAATTCAGTATTGTGAATGGATTTTGATTGCTAGAAAAAAAGATTAGCTTTTTCTTGTTAGCAAAATACAGCTGAAAATGAAGGAAGACAAACAAAATAGCAACTTACTAATGGCACCTGGAAAAATAAATGAGGTTTTCTTAATTTTTGAGTGACTATGGACACAGTGTTTGTGTCACCATGTGTCACAGCTCAAAAAAGTAAGAAGGGAACACCTAACAGTCAATGTTGATCTGGGTCAAATTCAACCAGTAACTCTCTACATAGGACTTCCAAAAAGAAATGCTGAATCATGTCTTTGTATTACCTTTTTACATTTGTTGAAGTCTTAAATATATAGGAAATATATATGCTATTTTTCCCAGAGGACAATACACTTTCAGAAAGATTTGGTACAAAGAGTTGGGTTGTAATTTGAGAATTAATTTGGGAAAGGAGTGTGTACCCCAAAATAAATATTTATTGGGAATAGCCAGTCCTTTAGCTTCTGAGTATTCACTAACTAGTTAGTAAAGTAGATAATTTAATGTAATTTATATAATTACACAAATCTCAATTCATGTTGTGAAAATCAAACAGGTTGGCAGAAACAATAGATTATTGTAAGTAACTTTTAATGATTCTGAGACTTGTAGCTAAAGACTCCTAAAAAAGACACAAAGGATTCCAAAAAAACCTTTCCATTTAACAGATCTATTTTGACATCCACACCCTCACCACAGCCATCAGTTTATGTAAATATCAGTCTGGAAGCATCACAAAGGTCAAAAGCATCCTTCCAGATTCCATGAACACCAGGCAGGTATATGGTTCATACATGGCAAAATAACAATACATATTAAATAAAATAAATAAATTTTTAAAGTCAAAGTATTATCTTCTCTGAAAATTAGAGGAGCAGCAACAAAGGCACACAGAAAACTATAAAGAACACCAGCATTTCTCCCTAGGTGGATATTTACTGAATTGTGGCAGGTAGGTATTTCCCAGAGAAATAGGTTAGTATTTGAATAACTTGGCAAGTAATTCCACTGCCACCCAAGATTTTGCAAAATATTTGAATATAGACATGTATGCATGTTTTCTTTTTAGAGAATCACTAATGCCAATGTCTAGATGGATTTTGCATGATACTTAAGCAAGGAAAAAAGCTGCGTAGAGTCAGTCTTTGGAATTTAAGTGGACACCACAAACAATAGCAGACTGAAGCTGTCTTAACATCCTCCCAAGGGCAATAATGTGGCAAATAGCACTGCTGAATAACTTGACAGTCAAGGAAATGCTTCAAAGCTTGTCAGCAAGAGACATGATCAGTACTTAGGGAGAAGTGTGGAATAGTGAATGCAATTTAAATTGGAAAGCCTTGAAGTTTACTAATGTTATCACCAAATATCAGGGAAGTAAAATATAGCATAAAGGTAATGAGGGGTAGCAAACCATTTTAGTTGCATATTCTTTTGAATTTATGTCCTATAATAAGATTGTTGCTTAAGTTATAATAGACTTTATAATATTTAAAGCAGAACATAAATACATGTTTATGATTGTTTGGCATGATTGTGATTTTGCTTCAAATCATAAAGACAGAGTAGGAAAGACATACCATTAATCTAAGTACTAAGGTGACTAAGAAAAGATAATGATGAATTTGAAAGTAGCTTGCTCTATAGAGCAAGATTGTTACTCAAATCAAAATAAATAAAAGATATAAAATGCACATACTTTTTCTTTAATTTCAGAACTAAGTTTGAGATGTTTCCCTATTTGATCCCATAATTGTATAATTAAGCACACATAAAATTTCTTTAGGAAATAATTCCATTAATTTTCCTATGCTGTACTTTACTAAAAAATAGTAAATTGTCACTTTTTATTAGCTGTTTCTGGCCTGTTGTAGTGACACAAAACTATTTAGTAGCTTTTCAAATCAATGGTTGAATATCATTAACACCCTGGAGTCATAATCTACAGATACATGGGCTTCCTTTTACTATCCAAGACCACCTCAAACAAGAGGGACCATGATCTTAGTCCTGTACTTTTAAAAGCAAGCTTCTAGGGCATGTTGAAACTCCTCCACAGTTCCAACATTCTGAGAGGTGAGTGTTCTCCAGATGTGAACCTGTAAGCCTAAGAGTAGCTATTGGTAGCCAATTGTAGGATATATAGAAAGATACTAAGCATGTAACACAGATTGATAACTTCTTTAAGTATAGTTGCCCCTATGACTGAAAGGTAAGGTGAACCAGGAAGATCATATCATTGGACACAAGAGTTTGACAAAATTTAAGATTTATAATTTCAAATAATTATGAAGCACATTTGTTGAAGAAAGTGAACATAGCACAGCTTTATTCAGTCATCAGCTGACTTAACTGTTTAAACTATTTTAAACATTTAGACATTTGGTATATGCACCTTTATTTTTATAATGGCTCTGTGCTATGAGAGGCAGGTGTGAAAAGTAACAACCTTGTCATGTGACAGAAACAGGGCTGAAGATAAACGCATGCATTATTCACTTTAAAAATAATTGAATCACCGTGAGATTGACTAATATTTATTCTCTGAATTTAAAAAAAATATCTTTTTTCTTAAATTTTTAAAATTATATTCAGAACACATCTAAATGTTAGTTAATTTTCTGTCTGTCCATACTTACTCCAGGAAGTACGGCCCCACCCCCAAACCCCTGCTGAGCAAACAGCAGCCTGCCCGCCCCTCCCCGTGGATTGGTTGGCCACATAAAGAAGGATATTTAAATCCAATCTTATAAAGATGAGAGAGGCCTTTAAGGAAGAAAAGAATAAATCCTTTAAAGATATACAGGGAAATACAAGTAAGCAGGTGAAGGAAATAAATAAAACTGTGAAAGACCTGAAAGTGGAAAAAGAATCAATACAGAAAGTACAAACTGGGGTCGTCCTGGAGATGGAAAAGCCAGGAAAGAGAATGAGAAGAATTACAGATGCACAAATCACCAACAGAATACAGGAGATGGAAGAAAGAATGTCAGACAAAGAAGACACAATAGAAGAAATTGATACATTAGTCAAAGAGAATGTTAAATCTAAAAAATTCCTGACACAAAACATCCAGGAAATCTGGAATAGTATTTTTTTTAAAAAACTAACCTAAGAATAATAGGAATGGAAGAAGGGGAAGAGTCTCCAGTCCAAGGCCTAGAAAATATTCTCAACAAAATCATAGAAAAAAATACTTACCCAACCTACAGAAATAGATACCAATAAACATACCAGAAGCTTATAGGACATCAATTAGACTGTAGCAGAAAAGAAAATCCTCCTATCACATAGTAATCAAAACACTAAATCTGAACAACAAAGAAAGAATATTTAAAAAAAAAAAGTGGCAAGGGCAAAAGTTAGGTAAAATACAAAGGCAGGCCTATGAGAATTATACCTGACTTCCCAAGAGAGATTCTAAAAGCTAGAAGGGCTTGGACAGATATCTTGCAACCTCTAAAAAAAAATCACAGGTGCCAGCGTAGACTACTATACACAGCAAAAACTCTCAATCACCATAAATGGAAAAAACAAGGTACTTCAAGACAAATCCAAATTCAAACAATATGTATTCACAAATCAAGCACAACAAAAAATACTAAAAGAAAAACTCCAACCCAAGATGGACAACTACATCCAATAAAACACAGGAAATAAGTAATTCAAACATCAAAACCAAAGGAAACACACACATACACACACTCCAAAATCACCGACATCAAAACAACAGGAAAAGATAATTCCTTGGTCATTAATATCCCTCAACATCAATCAACAAGACATAGGCTAATACAATGGATGTGAAAACTAGATTCATCATTCTGCTGCATACAAGAAACACCTCAGCAATGAAGATAGACATTACCTCAGAGTAAAGGGCTGAAAAAAAAGTTTTCCAAGCAAACACACCCAAAAGAAAGCTAGAATAGTTTTCTAATATCTAATAAATTAGACTTTAACCAAAATTAATCAAAAGAATCAGTGAAGGACACTTCATACTTATCAATCGAAAACTCTACCAAGATGATCTCTCAGCTCTCAACATTTATAACCCTAAATACAAGGGCACCCACATTTGTAAAGAAACGTTGTTAAAGTTTAAATCACACATTGAACCACATATATTAATCATGGGAAATTTCAACATCCCACTCTCATCAATTAATAGTTCAGAGACAAAAACTAAACAGAGAAAAAATAAAACACAAATCAAATGGACCTAACATATCTACAGAATATTTCACCCACACACAATATAATATGTGGTACTTATAGCACCTCATGAATCCTCCAAAAGAGACCATCACAAAACAATCCTCAATAGAAACAAAAAAAATGAAATACTGCCTTGTATCTTATGAGAACACTGTGAACTTCAACAAATGAAATACCAGAATGCATAAAAACTAATGGAAAGTGAACAATTCACTATTCAATGATCTCTGAGTCAGGGAAGAAATAAAGAAATTAAAGACTTCCTAGGATTCAGTGAAAATGAAGGCACAGCATATCCAGCTTTGTGGGACACAATGAAACCAGTAATAAGAGGAAAGTTCATTGCACTAAGTGCCTTCATAAAGAATTTAGAAAATTTTAATGCCAGCAATTTAAAAATATACCTGGAATCTCTAGAAAAAAGAAGCAAGCACACCAAAGAGGAGTAGAAGGCAGGAAATAATCAAAATCAGAACTGAAATTAATCAGTAAGAAACAAAGAAAGCAATACAAACAATCAATGAAAACAAGAACTGGTTATTTGAGAAAATCAACAAGATAGACATGACCTTAGCCAAACTAACCAAAAGATAGAGAGACAGTATCCAAATAAACAAAATCAGAAATGAATAGGAAAACATAACAACAGACACTGAAATTTTAAAAAATCACCAGGTTTTACTTTAAAAGCCTTTACTCCACAAAATTAGAAAGTCTTAACAAAATGGAAAACTTTCTAGACAGATACCACTTACCAATGTTAAGATCAAGTAACTTATTTAAACAGCCCTATAACCCCTAAAGAAATGG
The DNA here is from genome assembly GCF_947179515.1 of Apodemus sylvaticus. Taxonomy (NCBI): domain Eukaryota; kingdom Metazoa; phylum Chordata; class Mammalia; order Rodentia; family Muridae; genus Apodemus; species Apodemus sylvaticus. The sequence continues at coordinate 53,553,137 of NC_067490.1, forward strand.
AAGCAGTCACTAAAAGTCTCTCAACCAAAAGAAAAAAAAAGTCCAGGGCCAGATGGTTTTAATGTAGAATTCTACCAGAGCTTCAAAAAAGAGCTAATACCAATACTTCTCAAACTATTCCACAAAATAGAAACTGAAGGAACACTACCTAATTATTCTATGAATATACACTAACTCTGATACCTAAGCCACACAAAGACCCAATAAAGGAAGAGAACTTGAGACCAATTTCTATTGTGAACATTGATGCAAAAATAATCAATAAAATACTTGCATACTAAATCCAGGAACACATCAAAAAACATCATCCGTTAAAACTAAGCAGGTTTCATCTCAGGGGTGTAGAGATGGTTCTATATATGAAAATTCATCAAGATAATCCACTATATAAACAAATTAAAAGGAAAAATGACAAGATCATCTCATGAGATGCTAAACAAGCCTTTGGGAAAAAATACAATGCCCTTTTGTATTAAAAGTATTAGAGAAATCAGGGATACAAGACACATCCCTCAACATAATCAAAGCTATACACAGCAAGCCAATACCCAATATCAAGCTAAGTAAAGAGAATCATAAAGCAATTCCACTAAAACCAGGGACAGGACAAGGCTGTCCACTCTCCCTCTCTATTCAATATAGTACTTAAATCTCTAGCCAGAGCAATATGACAACTAAAACATATAAGGGGATATAAATCTGAAAAGAAGGGAATACACATCTGAAAAGAAATCAAAGTATCTCTACTTGCAGATGATATAATAATGCACATAAGCTACCACCAAAATTCTATCAGAGAATTCCTACAGCTGAAAAACAGCTTGAGCAAACTGGCTAGATACAAAATTAGCTCAAAGAAATCAGTATCCCTCCTTTATAAAAAAAATATCATAAACAGGCCAGAAAAGAAATTAGGGAATCAACACCCTTTACCATAGACATATACAATGTAAAGTATCTTTGTGTATCTTTTACCAGGCAAGTGAAAGATCTGTATGACAAGAACATCAAGTCCCTGTCAAAAGAAGATATTAGAAAATAGAAAGATAGAAAATAGGCAGGATTTTCAAACTGAAAATGTCCATCTCATCAAAAGCAATGTACAGATTCAATGCAATCCCCAGAAGAATTTGAACACAATTTTTATAAACCTTGAAAGAACAATTCTCAACTTCATATGGAAAAATAAAGAACCCAGGATAGCCAAAACAATCCTGAACAATAAAAGAACTTTAGAAGGAGTCATGACCCCTGACCTCAAGCTGTACTACAGGATAATAGTGATTTTTAAAAAATTCATGGTATTGGTACAGAAAAAGACACATTTATCAATGGAACCAAATTGAAGACCAAAAAACAAGCCCACACACCTATGGATATTTGATTTTTTTATAAAGAAGCACAAACCATATAATGGGGGGTAAAGCATCTTCAGCAAATTGTGCTGGGCTAACTAACTGCATGTCTACACATAGAAGTATGCAAAGATGTCCATATAAATCATATCCAAGTGGATTAAGAACCACAACATAAAACAGATCAAGAGAAGAGAACATGGCAAATAGCCTTGAATGCATTGGTACAGGAGATTAAAAAAAAAAAAAAAGTGTTCCTGAGCTGAACACTAATGGCTCAGGCTCTAAAATCAATAATTAATTTTACGAAACTGCAAACTGTCTGTAAGGCAAAGTACATTGTCAATAGGACAAAGTGGCACCCTATATTGGAGAAGGATCTTCAGAAACTCTACATCTGATAGAGTGCTAATATCAAAACTTTATACTGAACTCAAGAAGTTAAACACCAATAACCGTCCCCAAAAAAGATAATTTATAATGTGGCACAGATCTAAACAGATAATTCTCAACAAAGGAATCTTGGGTGCCTGGGAAGCACTTTAAGAAATGTGCAAAGTACTTAGTCATCAGGAAAATTCAAATCAAAACAACTCTGGCATTCCATCTTACAGTGGTCAGAATGGCTAAGATCAAAATCTCAAGTGACAGCACATGCTGGTGAGGATATGAAGCAAGGGGAACACTACTCCATTGCTGATGGGAGAGCAAACTTATACAACCACTTTGGAAATCAATTTGGCAGTTTCTCAGAAAGATGGGAATATTTCTACCTCAAGATTCAACTATACCCCTCTGGGCATATACCCAAAAAATGTTCCACAATGATACTTGCTCAACTATGTTCATAGTAGCTTTATTTGACAAAAACTGGAAACAACCTAGATGTCCCTCAACTGAACAATGGGTAAAGAAAATATGGTACAGGAGCTGGAGAGATGGCTCAGTGGTTAAGAGCACTGACTGCTCTTCCAGAGTTCCTGAGTTCAAATCCCAGCCAGCAAATTGAGGCTCACAACCATCCGTTAAAAAAGAAAGAAAGAAAGAAAGAAAGAAAGAAAGAAAGAAAGAAAGAAAGAAAGAAAGAAAGAAAGAAAGAAAGAAAGAAAGAAAGAAAGAAAGAAAGAAAGAAAGAAAGAAAGGTACATCTACACAATGGAATGTTATTCCAGCATTAAAAACAAAGACATCATGAATTGTGCAGACAAATGGATGGAACTTGAGAATATCATCCTAAGTGAAGTAACCCAGAAGGACGTGCATGGTGTTTATTCACTTATAAGTAGTTATTAGTCAAAAAATATCAGATACCCACGCCACATTTCACAGACTCAAGAGGATAAAGTAGGAAGATAGAAGAGAATATGTTTGACTCTCACCTAGAAGGAGAAATTAAATGGTCATAAGAGGCAGATGGAGGGAGGGAACTAGGTGAAAGAGGGGAGGAAGTGCAGAATGGGAAATGCAAGATCATATGTGGGGAGGAACAGGAGGGATAGCTAGATGGCCATGAGAAAGAATGGAAATATGCAACTGACAGGGGTAGTGAGGTAGGGGGCATCTCCAGAAAGAGACAGAGACCTAAGATAAAGGAAGCACCCTAGAATCAATGAGTGTCCTTAGCCGTGACTCACTGCATTGGGGACATGGAACCTGAAGAAGTTACCTCCTGTGTCCAGGCAGGAATCCCAGTGGATTGATAGGGACACCAACCACCACACAAAAAAAATTTTCAACCCAAAATTTATCCTGTCTACAAGAAATGTAGGCACAGGAGATGAAACACAAACTAAAGAATAGCCAACCAAAAACTTGAGGCATATCCCATGGGCAGGCATCAGTCCCTGACACTGTTAATGAAATTCTGTTATGCTGACAAACAGAGGTTTGTCAGCATGGCTGTCCTCTGAGAGGTGCAATCCAGCAGCTGACTCAGACCGATGTAGATATCCACAGGCAAGTAGTACAAGGAGCTTGGGGACTCTTATGGAAGAACAGGAGAAAAGATTGTGGCCCCAAGGGATTGGGAACTCCACAGGAATTCCAGCAGACTCAACTAACCTGGACCCTTGGGGCTCTCCTAGATTGAACTACCAACCAAAGAACAAACACAGGCTGGACTTGGACCTCCCTGCACACATGCAGCAGATGTGCATCTTGGTCTTTTTGTGGGTCCTGAACAACAGGACCTGGGGCTGTTCCAAAAGATTTTGCCTGACTGTGGGATATGTTCTTCTAGCTGAGCTATCTTCTCTCAGTGGGAGAGGATGCTTCTAGACTCAGAGATGTGGGATGGTGAGTGAATGCCTAGCAAGTCCCTACCAGCTCAGAGAAGAAAAGAATGGAGAATAGGGAGAAAGATTAGAAGAGAGGGTGACCGTGAACAACAGGTCAGTGAGCGGAATGTAACGTGAAAAAGTAAATAATAATAATAATAATAATAATAATAATAACAATAAAGGATACTTGATCTAAGTTGAATGGATTATGATTTCTTTGAAACATTAGCCAATCACTACTAAGCATTTGGCCCAAAAAAGGAGATAATGACAAGATGGGATGGCAAATATAGTACTGGAAGAGTATGTTGATATGAATAACCATGGACAGGTAAACAGAATCTTTACAACCTACAAAATAATGGGGCAAGGCAGAAGGCAGAGAGACAGAGGCAAAGAGGCAAATATATTATATTAATACTGTTCTTAAGATCTTTAACCCAGATTAAGTAAATGGCATTTGCATTATTGCTGTTGAATTCGAAAACAGTGACCTAATTGTCTGAGCAAAAGACAAATAGGCATTGCCATCTCTATTTCTGTAATTCTCTGATGACATTTGTATATAGCTTTACTTTTCCCCCATAAGGCTCCTACGATATAGACCTGTTAGTATCAACATTTTTTTTTTAGACATGACCTCTCTCTATACAGTCCTGGCTGTCCTAGATCTTTCTATGTAGATCAGACTATCCTCAAATTCAAGCAGCTTTGATTTCCTCTGTTGCAAAAGGATTTTTAATCAAAAATATAAACTGCCACACTATTATCACCATTTTAAAATGAGAAAAGTAAAGAGGAAAGATGGCAAATAAGTTTCCAAATACCATTCAATTTCTATTTATTTTCATTCAGTTAAAAGTCTAACACAGGTTGTGCTCCAGGATCTACAAGCACCAAAATAATAACTTATAGGATAGCAATCATTTTTCTATAACTCAAAGTACTTGGAATTATGAGTTTACTATGCATATTTAAAGCCATAAAACCTTCAACCTTCTTTGTAAAATGCCTCGTTAACCATCTTTTCTCAGAAGAGTTACAAAGAAGATTGATATATGATAAAATCATTATGAAAATTAGGAGATTTATTTTAATTTTCCAATGAATAAACAAACATGAAATAGAGAATAATAATAAGACCAGATACTTATTAAGTACTCTACAACTACAGCAATTTTTTTACACATCAGAGTCTCTGCAGTTTAAAATTACTTTGTATAAAATCTTCATCTTTCTATAACGTATATTGAATAAACACATAAAAAGCTAAGATTATTGTATGATTAAATGGAAATGGTTAAGTTTTATTTATTAAAATCAATGCTTTTATAAAATAACGTCAAATTGTTAATGGTCAACAATGTAACAAGAGTAAGCAAAACACTGTGTTGGCAAACATGAAGAATTAGGCAATAACTATCTCCTGCTTACAAATAAAGCTCAGGGAAAAGAAAGGGCAAACCCATTCCTGCAAGGGTATGCAAACTGAGTTAGAAACAGAAAGGACACACACAAGTAAGAGTTATTTGACAGCATAACTATTATTTGTTCTATTTAATATCAACTGTGTGTGTGTGTGTGTGTGTGTGTGTGTGTGTGTGTATGCCTTCTCCCCATTTTTTAATCAAAGTCCCTAGAGACTAGTAAGATGGCTTAAATAGTAAAGATACCTGTCACCCGGCCTGATGACCTTAGTTTGCTCTCTAGCTCTGGGATCCATATGGCAGAAAAAAGAACAGACTTTCACAACTTGCCTTCTGACTTCCAAATACACATCCTTACACACACACACACACACACACACACACACACACACACACACACACGCACAAATAACTATATAAATAAATATTAACTTTAAAAACCTTTTCTTTGTTAACTTTTAACAATATTCAAGCCATATAACAAAGAAGAGAGAAACTGGAGATGTAATTGTCAAGGAAAATGTTTTGCAATGAGGAAACATAGTCAGTACCTCACTCAACAATTTGTGCAGCATTTCTATGAGCCTACAGAAGGGAGAAGCCAACACTGAGTTTCTATCATACAGTTAGTATTTAGTGTGATTGTTCTCCAAAAAATCCTTTCCTGCCACCATGTAGACTAGAAGAAAATGTTCCCAATTCTAAAGAAGAGCCTTGCTAGTGCCCAGCCAATAAGGGATATATATATTTATTCAATATATATATATATTGAATATATATATATTCAAATATATTCACTTTTTATTACCTAATTCACCAACACAAATACAGGCTTAAACTCAGCCTGTCTGAGTAATACAGGGGACAACACCTGATTTTCAAGGAAAATTTCCATCACATTAGTGATAAAGGAACTTGGAATAGATAGCCATTTCCATGACAAGGACAGAAAAGGCATGTAGGGAAAGGCATGAGGTTTTTGTATTTTGTATTTGTTTTTTCATCATGGGTATTCTTATTATCAGCATATAAAATCACTAACCTGGGTCTCTATTCACAGTCCTTATAATGTATATACTAAAAGAGGAAATTTATTTTCTGTTTGTATAATACTTTCCCAGATAACATATATCAACAATGAAGAAGTGCATAGAGATTTCAAAGTATTCTCTGAAATACTTTGCAAATACTACTACATATAATGCACACAGCCTACTTGATATCAATAATTATCATTGTCTTAAAATTGAAACATGATATTCAATACCTCTATCTTAAAAGTTTTTGGAGAGTCTGGGTTATGTCTTTTTATAATGCACAATTAACTTTTAGAAAATATATAAGCATAACTTCATTAAAATGAAAAAATACTGAACTAATTAATGGCATGCATAGTCCCTTCCAAATAGTGAGTTTTATGAAAATATAGTTTCTGAAACATCAAGGATATTAGTCATAAAGCTTTGAAAAATCAGCCTAAGTTCCTTTGAATCATTTTCTTTCAACCTATTTGTAATATTATATTTATAAACAAAATATTATATTTATAAACAAAATTAAACTAAAAGACTGGCATGAGTTAAATGAAACTCTCACTGCTACAGGTAGAGTTTTCTAGGAGTTGATCAGAAAGGCATCCTAGGCTCACAAAACAATACAGGCAATTGCTACTTCTGTTGGTTTTCTCAGAGAAATGTGTGGTAGTATCCTCTTGCTGGAGACATTGTTCACCTTGGTCTCAGAACAGAAATCAAGCTAAGATTGGGCTGCAGCCCTTCTCCCTACTGGCTAGCTTCAGTGTGAAAGATGTCACGCAGGCTACTCAGGGAGCATTACCATCAATCGTCTTAACTCAGCTGTGAACCCTATATGCAATAATATCTTCTTAGCTGTCATTGTCTACACTAGATCTGCATAACATGCTGTCAGTGAAGGGGAGAAGATCATAGGGTCTCACCTTTCAGAAGAAGTAAAGACATAGTATCCAAAAGTATAGCCTCTGATAAGGTGTTTATGCTACTATAATCAACCGTACTGGAAATCCCTGGGTGACATACACAGACAGACACAAGCCGACATGAAAGTCAATGTGTTTTCCCTGAGAAAAGGGAAGGCATTTGGGAAGAGATAGAAACAAGAGTGTACTAGTTCACTTTCTATTGTAGCAAAATGCTGACCAAACGTAACTTTGGAAGGAATAGGCTTGTTTGGCTTACTTGTCCTGATTGTAATCCATCCTTAGCAGAAGTCTGGGCACACACTTAAGGCAGGAAACTAGAGGGAGGATCAGGAGCAAAGATCATGGAAAAACACTGCTTAGTGGCTTGCTTCCTGTGGCTTACTTGACTTCGTTGCTGGTACACAAACACTCTTATACTCGGGGATACACTTGCTGACACTGAACTTGGCCCTCCAATATCAATTATCAATCAAGAAAATGCCCCCACAGTGTTGTGCACAGACTAGACTGGTGGAGGAGATTCTTCAAGTGAGGCTTCTTCTAATTTGTGTGAAGTTAACAAAAACTGATGGACAAAGGATAGGTAACAGGTTGAACATGATAAAAATATTGTAATTAAATTCATTATGTATAATTAATAAATGCTAATAAAACATTAAAAATAAATAAGGTAAGTTTTCATAACTCCTATTTCAAATGAGGAACTAGCCCACATCCATTTGCATAGCAGTTACAATATTATTACAGTATTCTTAATTTCTTGTTTTTTTTTCCTTTGAAATCTAACCATTTCATCATTTGAAGCTTGTAGTTTGAAGGAAAATTTAGGTCAAATAACTGTTCTCCTTTCCCACATCCTAATTTTGCAATCTCTAAGTTTCATCATTCCACTTTTGGTCAGCACAATGTATACATACACAAAATCAAAACTCAGATTAATAGAAAACTAATTTAAAAATCCTTATTGGTATCAAACTGTATTACAAATATTATCTTATTTTATATCCCTATTACTCATTCTTTAAAATTCTTTTCACCTTGTTTTAACACATTACTTCACAATGTCATCAATAGATTGCTCATTTTTTCTTATTATTTAAGTTTTTGTTTTGAATTAACACATAATTATGCATCTTTCTAGAGTATCAAATTATAATTCAGTATTATATATAGTGATTATATCATGATAATAGGCATTGTCATAAACATACCTCATTTCTTTGTATAAGGAAACTTCAAAATCCTTTCAACTAGCTATTTTGAAATATTCAGCTGTTGTCAACCACAGATACCCTACTGTTTGACAGAAATTAAAGTTATTCCTTCCAGCTGTGCAGTGGTGGTACACGCCTTTAATCCCAGCACTTGGGAGGCAGAGGCAGGCAGATTTCTGAGTTCAAGGCCAGCCTGGTCTACAGAGTGAGTTCCAGGACAGCCAGGGCTACACAGAGAAACCTTGTCTTGAAAAAAAAAGTTATTCCTTCCATCTATGTACTTGCTCATATAAGTGAAAAGGTATTTCTCTTAGTCTATGTTCTATTGCTGTGAAGAAACACGATAATAATGGCAACACTTATAAAAAAAAAAGCATTTAATCTTGGCGGACTTATAGTTTCAGAGGTTTAGTCCATTTCAAGAGGCATGGCAGCATGCCAGTAGACATTGTGCTTCAGAGATAGCTGAGACTTCTATATCTGGATCCGCAGACATCAGGAAATGGGTAAGCCACTAGGCCTGACTTAGGCTTCTGAAATCCTAGAGTCTACCCACAGTAACACATTTCCTCAAACAAGGCCACAGTTATCCCAACAAGGCCAGACCCAGTCAAACAAAGCCACTATTTCCTAATTCTTTCAAATAGTGCTCAAATAGTCACTCTGTAGTGACTAAATATTCACATAGTTGGAATTCTCTGAGGAGACTTCATCAAATTCACCTTCACAGCTTCACTCAGTGGCCTCACTGGACCTCCATGCAGGGACTCCCCTGGCTCCCATAGATAGGTTTATAACTATAGCATACTGAAAAAATCCATTCAGTTCAATTTCAAGAGATCTAGTAGTTTGTAATAGTCTCAGCACTGTTTAAAAGTTCAAAGTCTCTTCTGGGGCTCATGGCTATAAAATCATAATTGAAAAGCAGATCTTATACTTCAATATAAAATGGCACAGAATACACAATGCTATTTCAAAAGGAAGGAAAGGGGACATAATGAGGAAGTACTGAAGCAAAGCAACCGCTAATAACCATAAGACAGTCAATAACTGCTAATAACCATAAGAGAGTCAATACTAAGTTGCCTTGAAATCTCTTCTGCCAAATCTGTTAAGCCAAAACACTTCAATTTATCTTGAGGCAGATTTTTTAAACAAAGGCGGGAACTAGTCACATTCTTTGCCAAAATACCACAAGATTTGTCTCTAAGCTACTTACTAATATTCTTTTCCTATGAAACTTCTTGAGCTAGGCTATCATAATATGCATTGCTCTCAGCACCACTGTCTTCCATGCTCCTGATAGTTTGGGCCATACTCAAAGAATTCAAATGTATTTCTAATCCAATGTCCACATTACACAAATAAGCACCAAAATAAGGCATGTTACAGCAACATCCAGCTTTCTGATACCAACTTCTATCTTATAAGTATTCTGTTGCTGTTAAGGAAGAAACACCATGACCATGTCAACTCTTTTTTTGTTGTTTTTGTTTTTGTTTTTTTCGAGACAGGGTTTCTCTGTGTAGCCCTGGCTGTCCTGGAACTCACTCCATAGACCAGGATGGCCTCAAACTCAGAAATCTGCCTGCCTCTGTCACCCAGAGCGCTGGGATTACAGGTTGCACCACCACCACCCGGCTCATGGCAACTCTTATAAAGGAAAACATTTAATTATGGATAGCTTATAGTTCAAAGGTTTAGTGTATTATCTTCATGGCAGGAAATTTGGCAGCATGCAGGCAGACACTGCTGGAGAGGTAGCTGAGAGTTCTATATATGGATCAGAAGGCAACAGCCATTGACTGAGACACTTTGCCTGGCTTGAGATTCTGAGACCTCAAAGACCCCAGGAACCCACTTCTTCCAACAAAGCCACACCTATTCCAGCAAGGCCAAACCTCCTAATAGTGACACTCATTAAGAGCCCATGGGGCCATTTTTTTATTCAAACTACCACAGCTTGCTTACAATTTCAGAGCTTTAGTCTATTATCATCCTGACAGAAAGCATAGTAGCATGCAGGCAGACATGGTGCTGGAGAAGTATCTGAGAATTTTACATCTGGATCCACAGGCAGCAGGCAAAGAGAGCCATTGGGCCTGCCTTGGCCCAAAGCCAACTCCAAGTGACAAGGAGTCACACAAGTCTATACCTATCCCAGCAAGACTGTGCCTACTCCAACAATGCCACATTTATTCCAACAAAGCTACATCTCCTAATACTATCAAATACTGCCACCCCATAAGCATTCAAACTTATGAGCCTATGGGCCATTCTTATTCAAACCACCACAGTCCTGTTTCTTCTTAAGATAGTTTAAGATGAAAAAGTCTGCTCTATCCTCAAGGTTTTTTCCTAACCCACATGCTGGTAGTAACAGATGTTGACAGAGTGACAAGAAACATGAGATATTTATCTTTCTATGCTAGAAGAATTACTCAGTAAAATGTCTTCCAGCCTCTTCCATGTGGCTGCAAATTTTATCTTATTTATGACTCAAAGACATATTTCATTATATATGATTTCATTATATATAGATAAAATGCTTACTTAACCCGTTCATCCATATATAGATAGTTTTGTCACTGGAGTACAGGTTGGAAATATACCTAGTAGTAGATTGCTCAAACATATGGTAGTTCTAGTTACTTAAGGAAATTTATACTGTTTTCCAAACTAGTTATGCTAATATACAGTGTTTAAGTGTTCTACTTTTCACTAAAAAAATTGATATTTTAACTACTTTGACAACTCATGCTTGATTATACTTTTTATATTGTATTTATATCATTTCCAGCCCTCTCTCGCCAACTATCTTGTAGATTCATTACCTCTTATGTGTGTGTGTGTTTGTGTGTGTGTGTGTGTGTGTGTGTATGTGTATTCTACTGAGTCCATTTAACACTGCTCTTGCATACATTGGTTACTAGACATTCAACTAGAGTAATAAAATATTTCTTTGTGATTTTGATATGTATTTTACTGATTCTAATGTCAAAATAGTTTATCTTCTTTTTACCTTATTTTTATTAGTCTTTTAAGAATTTCAAAAAAATGTAAATTTTGATCATATCTATACCTCTCCCAACTCTTCTCAAATTTAACCCTCCTGACCCACTGGCCCCAGTTTGTGTTCTCTTGTATGTTCAAATGCATCAAGTCTCAATTATGCTGCCAATATGCTTGTGGATATGTGGCCTTCTCTGAAGGGTGGTCAAAAAGCAACACCCATAAAGAAAATTGACTCCTCCTCTCCCAGCCACTATCAGCTGTCAATAGCTCCTTTGCTGGAGGAAATGCCTTCCATTTCCATCAGGAATTCAGTCTGATCTAGCTTGCAAAAGTTTTGAGTGTGCTGTCTTAACTGCTCTGAATGTACATGTGGACCTGCCCTGCTGTGTCTGGAAAACAGTTTCCTTATTATCATGCATTGCCTTGGGCTTTTATACTCTCTGCCCCCTCTTCCTCAGTACTGATCATCATCTACTGTAAAAAGAAGCTTCTCTAATGAGGGTAGAGAGATGATCTATGGATATAACAGTAAGTCATTTAATATATTGTCGATTTACCAGAATAATACTAGTAAGTTCTCTTCCAGAGTTCATACCTGTCTAGCCACAGATTCCTTGCCCTACTAATGGAAGGTGTAGTGGTCAGAAGGCCACCTCCCATATGCTCATATATTTGAATACTTTGTCCCAAGTTGATGGAACTGTTGGGGAAAGAGTAAAAGGTATTTTCTAAAAGGTTGTGTTAGAGATGGCCAGCTTTGGGGTTTCAAAAGCCCATATCATTCCCAGTGGGATTTCTCTCTCCATCTTTCTTTGGTCTTTCTCTGTCTGCCTATGGCTGCAGATTAAATTGATTAGCTGCAAGCTCTCACCATACCTGCTTGACTGTCTGCCTGCACACTTTGCACAATGATGGCCATGAACTCTCCTACCCTCTGGAAAGGTGAATCCAAAATTAAATTATTTCTTTTATAAGTTGCTTTGGTCATAGTGTGTCTTGACAGCAACAAAAAAATTGTAACTAAGAGAGTAGGAATGAGTTTCAATTTGTGGGATGGACCTTAACTCCAATTGGAAAGTGGTTGGTTACTCCTATAACATTTGTGCCTATGTTACATCAGTGGACATGTTTTATCAGGTCTGTTATTACCCTAGCTCACAAAGTTCACAGCTGATTAAGACTGGTGGTTTCTTTTCTCCTCCAGTAGTGTACATAACACCTTCTAGAACTCTGAAACCTGGGCAGTATGAATGAAGTTTGCAAGTGAGAACCAGATTGATTTTTGTGTGTCCTATGACTCAAATATGTAGTATTATCAGCAAAAGTTTTACCATCAAGTTCTGGAGAGGAACCAATAATGTTGGTTATACCTGCAATGTCTGGAAGTCTTTAAAACCTCACTCTCCAATGATTCCAAAATAATCTATGGCACTGTTTTTTTTTATTTGTTATCCTGAGGTATATAGTATATTCATTGTTTCACCATTATCTGATAACCACATTTAAAGTGCTTTTATATATGTATATGTTTATATCGTAGGAAGCTTATACAACAGTAGTTAGCCACATGGCACTTTCACAGGTTGTTAGTATAATGATCCTTCTCTATAGTCTATCCTCCACACTGCTCTTCCATCCTCCTCCCTATTTATACATTCATGTACTATTACCCCACTTTAATGTTTGCCACTATGTTCTATTTTCCCAATGACACCTTACAGAATATTTTACAGGATCACTCCTACTATATCCACCATGGTTTTTACAAAGAAGCAGACAATCCACACCAGACAAAAGATGGCATCTTCAACAAATGGTTCTATTCAAACTAGATAACTATGTGTAAAATAATAAAATATGGAGACTGGAATTAAAGCAGAAACCATGGAAAATTGCTCCTTACTGTCTTTCTCATCATAGATTGTTCAGCCTGCTTTTCTACACCATCTAGGATGGCATGCCCGGAAATGGCACCACTCCCTTTGAAATAGACTTGCTCACATAAATCATTAATCAAGAAAATGCCTGAGAGGTTCATCCACCTGCTAATTAGTTGGACACATTTTCTCACTTGAAGTTCATTCATCTGAAACACCTATAACTTTTGTCAACTTGACATAAAAACTAGTTAGCACATCTACTGTTTCTTCCTAGTAGTTTCATAGAAACTGCAATTTACAACCAGAACTTTTAAATTATTCTTTCCCATTTCTGAAACTAATCCTTGGCTTTTATTATTAGTTAGTCTCATGCTGTAACAAAATATAAAACAAGAAGCAGCATAAGAAAGGACTGACTTATTTTGGATCACAGATTGAAAGTACAGTCTACCATGGTGAAGAAAGAATGGCAGAAAGAACACTTAGGTATGGTGGGCAGAAGCATGAAGCTGCTGATCATGCTTAGCAATAAGAGAGCTTAATTTCTTATTTCTATTGAGGAAGGTTAAGGAACACTCTATGAGATGTTACTGTCAATCAAGGAAGGAATCCCTCACCAGAGTTATAACAGTCTGATCCTGTTCTCCTCATCTTTAGAATTTATGTTCTATGTGCTACCCAATAACACAAAACCCAGGATAGCTAAAACTATTCTCAACAGTAAAAGAACTTCTGGTGCATTCAGTATCCCAGACCTCAAACTTTACTACAGAGCAATAGTGATAAAAACTGCATGGTATTGGTACAATGTCAGGCAAGAGGATCGATGGAATAAGATTGAAGACCCAGAAATGAACCAACACACCTATGGTCACTTGATCTTAGACAAAGAAGCTGAAAGCATCCAATGGAAAAAAGATAGCCTTTTCAACAAATGATGCTGGTTCAATTGGGGGTCAGCATGCAGAAGAATGCGAATTAATGCATTCTTATCTCCTTGTACTAAGCTCAACTCCAAATGGATCAAGGACTTCCACATAAAGCCTGACACACTGAAATTAATAGAAAAGAAACTAGGGAAGACCCTTGAGGGCATGGGCACAGGGGGAAAGTTCCTGAATAGAACACCAATAGATTATGCTCTAAGATCAAGAATAGACAAATGGGACCTCATAAAACTACAAAGTTTCTGTAAGGCAAAGGACACTGTCAAAAGGACAAAAGATCAACCAACAGACTGAGAAAGGATCTTCACCAACCCTAAATCTGACAGAGGGCTAATATCTAATATATACAAAGAACTCAAGAAGGTAGAACCAAGAGAACCAAATAACCCCATTAAAAAATGGGGTACAGAGCTAAACAAAGAATTCACGTGAAGAACTTCAGAGGGCTGAGAAGCACATTAAGAAATGTTCAACATCATTTTTTTTATTCTTTCTTTTTAATTTTTTTTATTCGATATAATTTATTTACATTTCAAATGATTTCCCCTTTTCTAGCCCCCCCCCACTCCCCAAAAGTCCTGTAACATCATTAATCATTAGGGAAATGCAAATCAAAACAACCCTGAGATTTCACCTCATATCAGTCAGAATGGCTAAGGTCAAAAACTAAGGAGACAGCAGGTGTTGGCAATGATGTGGAGAAAGAGGAACACTCCTCCGCTGCTGGTGGGATTGCAAGATGGTGCAACCACTTTGGAAATCAGTCTGGCGGTTCCTCAGAAAACTGGGCATGACACTTCCAGAGGACCCTGCTATACCACTCCTGGGCATATACCCAGAGGATTCCCCAGCTTGCAATAAGGACACATGCTCCACTATGTTCATAGCAGCCCTACTTGTAGTAGCCAGAAGCTGGAAAGAACCCAGGTGTCCCTCAACGGAGGAATGGATACAAAAAATGTGGTATATTTACACAATGGAGTACTATTCAGCCATTAGAAACAATGAATTCATGAAATTTTTAGACCAATGGATGGAGCTGCAGAACATCATACTAAGTGAGGTAACCCAGTCTCAAAAGATCAATCGTGGTATGCACTCACTGATAAGTGGATATTAGCCTAGAAACATAGAATACGCAATACATAATCCACATATTAAATGATGTCCAAGAAGAATGGAGGAGTGGCCCCTGGTTCTGGAAAGACTCAGTGCAGCAGTATAGAGGAATACCAGAACAGGGAAGTGAGAAGGAGTAGATGGGGGAACAGGGGGAAGAAAGAGGGCTTATGGGACTTTGGGGGAGTGAGGAGCCAGAAAAGGGAAAATCATTTCAAATGTAAATAAAGAATATACTGAATTTTTAAAAAAAGATTAAATAACTTTTTATATTAGATTATCACTGTGTTGCCCAACCAAGCTGACCTTAAATTTATAATCATTCTGACTTACATTAGCAATAAGAAACTAGACAGAGATAATATTCAACTCAGCTTCTGGATTTCCTCCTCTTTTTACCCAATTACTCCAGTCCATGTAATCTTGCTGCCTCATGTAGGTCTTCCCTCCTTAGTTAAACTCTATAGAAATGCTTTCATTCACATACTCAGCAATGTATCTTTTAGGTGTTTTTAAGCCTAGACAAGTTGACAATGAAGATACATCATTGAAATAGTATGATAAACTCAACCTCTCAAAACACTTGACTTTCAGGACTTTATAAGACTTCATGATTATTTCAATATATATCTTGACTCTTTTTTTACAGTCCAGTCCTTTTTCCCCTCCCAGTCTGCCCTGTGACAGTTCCTCATTCCATTCCTACTCCCCCTGTCTCCAAGAGGATGTCCCCACCCTACCCAATTCCACCTCACTCCAATACACCTCCCCACTCCCTGGGGCCTCAAGTCTCTTTAGGGTTAGGTGTATCTTCTCTCATGGAGGCCAGACCTGGCAGTCTTCTGCTGTTTATGTGTCAGGAGCTCATATCAGCTTATGTATACTGCCTGGTTGGTGGCTTGGTGTATAACACAAAATACTTAATATTTAGATTCTGACAGAAAGAGTCTCAGCTACCAAAAACAAAATAATTCATATAAAAACTTTTAGAAGTTGGAAACCCACTGGTTTTAGACCATTGAAAGCCAAGAAATCATTTGATTATCTCTTCATAATATAAGAAATTTCTCAGTAACATAAATTCTTCCAAAGATCAAGTCACTCTCCATAGGATAAACCATATCTCAGATAATACACTGTATGCAAAGTGATGTCAGTTTTGCAGGCTAAAGAATAAACAGAAATGAGTCTTCCAGCTCATTCCTCTTTCTTATACTACAAAAGGTCACCACATCTCAGATAATAACATTCACAATACTGAATATCTGGTGCTGTGTGTGTGAATATAAACAGCTACAAGAAATGAAGTACTATGTTCTGTTTTTAGGATAAAAGTAACAGGTAACTAGAGTACATAAAAAATTAATCTCAGAGTAAAAAGAACAAGGTGGCCCAGCATCTTAGAACACTGACTGGTCTTCTGGAGGAAGAGTTTTCCTAGTATCTGCTTGATGGCTAACAACCACCTTACTTTAAGTTCCAAAAGAACTGTTGCCCTCTTCTGGCCCCTGCTGATGTTATAGGAACATGTAGCATAGACATACATGCAGTCAAAGCACCTATAGAAATAAAATAAATATAATGAATCTTTAAAAAAAATAGCCAGCAGAGGTGACCTATATTCTTATACACCCAAGTCCATTGCCTTCAATCCCAAGGAGTCCATTGGGGCCCTAGAAACATCCAGGTGAGACACCTCCCTGCCAAACCCTTACATTCCAGGTCCATCTGGGACATGACCATTAGAGGTGAACTATGCTCTGTCCTCTAACCTCTATCATCAGGCTTACAGCTCTGTCTCCTTTCCAGGGCAGGCCTGCAGAATCCCAGGACCATTCAGTTCCACCTACAGCATAGTCCACAGAAGTAAAAAGCCTACTGTTTCCTGAGATCCATTGTAAAGTCAAAGTCTCTACCTTCCTCACTGAGAACTTTTCATCCCAAAGCAAAAGATTATACCTTTTTCTCAGCACCTCATGATACCTTCTCCAAAATCGATCATATAGAAGGTCACAAGACAGACCTCAACAAATATAAGAAGATTGAAATAATTCCATGCCTCCTATCAGATCACTATGGAGTAAAAGTGGTCTTTAATAACAATAAAAACAACAGAAAGCCCACATACACATGGAAACTGAACAATACTCTACTCAATGATACCTTGGTCAAGGAAGAAATAAAGAAAGAAATCAAAGATTTCTTAGAATTTAATGAAAATGAAGGCACAATATATACAAATCTATGGGACACAATGAAAGCTAAGAGGAAAATTCATAGCTTTGAGTGCCTCCAAAAAGAAATTCGAGAGAGCATACACTAGAAGATTAACAGAACAACTGAAAGCCCTGGAACAAAAAAAAGCTAATTCACCCAGGAGGATGAGAAGACAGGAAATCATCAAACTCAGAGCTGAAATCAATCAAGTAGAAACCAAGAGAACCATACAAAGAACCAACAAAACCAGGAGCTGGTTCTTTGAAAAAATTAACAAGATAGATAAACCAGACTAACCAAAGGGCACAGAGACAGTATCCAAATTAACAAAATTAGAAATGAAAAGGGAGATATTACAACAGAAACTGGGAAATTCAAAAAATTATCAGATCCTACTACAAAAGCCTGTACTCAACACAACTGGAGAATATGGAGGAAATGGACAATTTCTTAAACAGATACCAAATACCAAAATTAAATCAGGATCAAATAGATCATCTAAACAGACCCATAACTCCTAAAGAAATAGAAGGTGTCATAGGAAGCCTTCCAACCAAAAAAAAGCACAGGACCAAATGGTTTTGGTGCAGAATTCTATCAGACCTTCAAAGAAGACTTAACACTAATACTCTTCAAACTATTTCAGCAAATAGAAACAGAAGGAACATTAACCAACTCATTCTACAAAGCCACAATTACAGTAATAATAAAACCACACAAAGATCCAACAAAGAAAGAGAATTTCAGGCCAATATCCCTTACGAATATCGATGCAAAAATATGCAATAAAATTCTTGCCCACTGAATCCAAGAACACATCAAAACGATCATCCACCATGATTAAGTAGGCTTCATCCCAGGGATGCAGGGATGGTTCAATATACGGAAATCCATCAATGCTATCCAGTACATAAACAAACTCAAAGAAAAAACCCACATGGTCATTTCATTAGATGCTGAAAAAGCATTTAGCAAAATTCAGCATCCTTTCATGCTTGGGAAAAAACAGGAATTCAAGGCCCATATCTAAACATAGTAAAAGCAATATACAGCAAATCGGTGGCCAACATCAAACTAAATGGAGAGAAACTTGAAGCAATCACACTAAAATCAGGGACTAGACAATCCTGCCCCCTTTCTCCATAGATTTTCAATATAGTTCTTGAAGTCGTAGCTAGAGAAATTAGACAACATAAGGAGGTCAAAGGGATACAAATTAGAAAGGAAGAAGTCAAACTATCACTATTTGCAGATGATATGATAGTATACTTCAGTGACACAAAAAAAACTCTACCAGAGAACTCCTAAAGCTGATAAACAACTTCAGCAAAGTGGCTGGTTACAAAATCAACTCAAGCAAATAAGTAGTCTCTCTATACTCAAAGAATAATCAGACTGAGAAAGAAATTAGGGAAATGAAACCCTTCACAATAGCCACAAACAGCATAAAGTATCTTGGAGTGACTCTAACCAAACAAGTGAAAGACATATATGACAAGAACTTGAGATCTCTGAAGAAGGAAATCAAAGAAGACCTCAGAAAATGGAAAAATCTAACATGCTCATGGATTTGCAGGATTAATATAGTTAAAATGGCCATCTTGCCAAAAGCAATATACCGATTCAACACAATCCCCAACAAAATCCCAATTCAGTTCTTCATAGAGTTTGAAATAGAAATTTTCAAATTCATCTGGAATAACAAGAAACCCAGGATAGCTAAAACTATTCTCAACAGTAGATAAATCTCTTAAAGAAATACAGGGGAACATGAATATGTTAGAAGCCCTTACAATGGAATGACAAAAATCACTTAAAGAAATTCAGGAGAATGTGGGTCCACAGATAGAAGCCAATAAAGAGGAAATGCAAAAATCACTGAAAGAAATGCAGTAGAAAATGAGTCAACAGGCAGAAATCATGAAAGAAGAAACACAAAAATCTCTTAAAGAAATACAGGAAAACACAAACAAACAACTGAAGCAACTGAGCAAAACTATTCAGGATTTAAAAACAGAAGTAGAAACAACTAAGAAATCACAAAGAGAGACAACTTTGGAGACAGAAAACCTTGGGAAGAAATCAGGGGCCATGGATGCAAATATCAACAACAGAATACAAGAGAAAGAAGAAAGAATCTCAGATGCCGAAGATACCGTAGAAACCATGGACTCAACGGTCAAAGATAATGCAAAATGTAAGAAGCTTGTAACACAAAATATCCAGGAAATCCAGGACACAATGAGAAGGCCAAGCCTAAGGATTATAGGCATAGATAAGAGTAGAGATTTACAACTGAATGGGCCAGCAAATATCTTCAATAAAATTATGGAAGAAAACTTCCCTAACCTAAAGAGAGAGATGCCCATGAATATACAAGAAGCCTACAGAACTCCAAACAGACTGGACCAGAACAGAAATACCTCCTGTCATATAATAATCAAAACCCCAAATGTACTAAACAAAGAAATAATAGTAAAGGCAGTAAGAGAAAAAGTCCAAGTAACATAAAAAGGAAGACCTATCAGAATCACACCAGACTTCTCACCAGAGACTATGAAAGCCAGAAGATCCTGGGCAGATCTCATGCAGACTCTAAGAGAACAAAAATGCCAGCCAAGATTACTATACCCAACAAAACTCTCAATCACCATACATGGAGAAACCAAGATATTCCATGATAAAAATATCTTGCCACAAACACAGCTCTACAAAGGATAATAGGTGGAAAACTCCAATACAAGGAGGGAAACTTCACCCTGGAAAAAGCAAGACAGTAAACTTCTTTCATGAAACCCAAAAGAAGATAACCACTCAAATATAAAAATAACATCAAAAATGACAGGAAATAATAATCACTATTCCTTAATACCTCTTAACATCAATGGAT
Source organism: Apodemus sylvaticus (assembly GCF_947179515.1). Taxonomy (NCBI): domain Eukaryota; kingdom Metazoa; phylum Chordata; class Mammalia; order Rodentia; family Muridae; genus Apodemus; species Apodemus sylvaticus. Next base: position 53,573,440 of record NC_067490.1, read on the forward strand.
TCAATTCTCCAATAAAAAGACATAGACGTACAGACTGGACATGTAAAAAGGACCCTATATTTTGCTGCTTACAGGAAACATACCTCAGTGTCAAAGACAAACACTACCTTAGAGTAAAAGGCTGGAAGACAATTTTACAAGTCTTCCAGCCTTTGTTTCTGTCTTAAGAAACAAGCCAGAGTAGTCATTCTAATATCAGATAAAATTAACTTTCAACATAAAGTCATCAAAAGAGACACAGAAAAACACTTCTTACTGGTCAAATGAAAAATCCAACAAGAAGAATTTTCCAGTCTCAACATCTGTGCTCCAAATGCAAAGGTACTCTCATTCATAAAAGAAACTTTACTAAAGCTCAAAGCACACATAGAACCTAACACAATGATTGTGGGCGACTTCAACACTCCACTCTCCTCAATGGACAGATCAAGAAAACAAAAACTAAACAGGGACACAGTGAAACTAATTGAAGCATTGGACCAATTGTATTTAACAGATATATATATATATAGAACATTTCAACCTAAAGCAAAAGAATATACCCTTTTCTCAGCACCTCATGGTACCTTCTCCAAAATAGACCATATAATTCAGACAGACCTCAATAAATAGAAGATCCAAATAATCCCATGCCTCCTATCAGATCACTGAGTAATAAGAGTGGTCTTCAATAGCAACAAAAACAACACAAAGCCCACATACACATGGAAGGTGAACTCAATGATACCTTGGCCAAAGAAAAAATAAAGAAAGAAATCAAAGACTTTTTAGAATTTAATAAAAACAAAGGTGAAACATACCCAAATTGGAGGGACACAATGAAAGCAGTTCTAAGAGGAAAATTCATTGTCCTAAGTGCCTCTAAACAGAAAATGGAGAGAGCATACACTAGCAGCTTAACGACACACCTGAAAGTCCTAGAACAAAAAGAAGCCAATTCACCCAGGAGGAGTAGAAGACAGGAAATCATCAAACTCAGTGCTAAAATCAATCAAGTAGAAACAAAGAGAACCATACAAAGAATCAACAAAACCAGGAGCTGGTTCTTTGAGAAAATCAACAAGATAGAGAAACCCTTAGCCAGACTGACCAAAGGGCACAGAGACAGTATCCAAATTAACAAAATTAGAAGAAAAGGGAGATATAACAACAGGAACAGAGGAAATTCAAAAAAATCATCAGATCCTACTACAAAAGTCTATATGCAACACAACTGGAAACTCTGGAAGAAATGGACAATTCCTAAACTGATGCCAAATACCAAAATTAAATCAGGATCAAATAGATCATCTAAATAGTCCCATAACCCCTAAAGAAAAAGAAGGGGTCACAGAAAGTCTCCCAACCAAAAAACACACAGACCAGATGGTTTTAGTGCAGAATTCTATCAGACCTTCAAAGAAGACCTAACACCAATACTCTTCAAATTATTCCACAAAATAGAAGCAGAAGGAAAACTACCTAACTCGTTCTATGAAGCCACAATTACACTGATACCAAAACCACACAAAGATCCAACAAAGAAGAACTACAGGCCAATATCCCTTATGAATAACAATGCAAAAATACTCAATAAAATTCTTGCCAATCAAATCTAAAAACAAATCAAAACGATCATTCACCATGATCAAGGAGGCTTCATCCCAGGGATGCAGGGATGGTTCAATATATGGAAATCCATCAATGCAACCCACTATAAACAAACTAAAAGAAAAAACCCACATGGTCATTTCATTAGATGCTGAAAAAGCATTTAACAAAATTCAGCATCCTTTCATGCTAAAATTCTTCGAACGAACAGAAATTTAAGGCCCATACCTAAACATAGTTAAAGCAATATACATTAAACTGGTAGCCAACATCAAACTAAATGGAGAGAAACTTGAAGCAATCTCACTAAAATCAGGGACTAGGCAAAACTGTCCCCTCTCTCCATATCTTTTCAATATAGTACTAGAGGTACTAGCTAGAGCAATTAGATAACATAAGGCAGTCAAGTGGATATAAATTGGAAAGGAAGAAGTCAAACTATTACTATTTGCAGATGATATGATAGTATACTTAAGTGACCCAAAAAACTCCACTAGAGAACTCCAACAGCTGATAAACAACTTCAGCAAAGTGGCTGGTTATAAAATCAACTCAAGCAAATCAGTAGGCTTCCTATACCAAAAGGATAAGCAGGCTGAGAAAGAAATTAGGGAAATGACACCCTTCACCATAGTCACAAACAATATAACTTCAGGTAACACTAACCAAACAAATAAAATATCTGTATGAGAAGAACTTCAAGTCTCTGAAGAAGGAAATGGAAGAAGACCTCAGAAAGTGGAAAAATCTGCCCTGCTCATGGAGTACTAGGATAAATATAGTTAAAATGGCCATCTTGCCAAAAACAATCTAGAGATTCCATGTAATCTCCATCAAAGTCCCAACTCAGTTCTTCATAGAGTTAGAAAGAGCAATTCTCAAATTCATCTGGAATAACAAAAAAACCAGAATAGCTAAAACTATTCTCAACAGTAAAAGAACTACTGGGGGAATCAGTATCCTAGACCTCAAGCAGCACTACAGAGCAATAATGTTAAAAACTGCATGGTTTTGGTACAGCGACAGGCAGGAAGATCAATGGAATAGGACTGAAAAAACCAAAAATGAACCCACACACATATGGTCACTTGATCTTTGACAAAGGAGCTCAAAACATCCAGTGGGAAAAAAAGATGGCCTTTTCAACAAATGGTGCTGGCTCAACTGGAGGCCAGCATGCAGAAGAATGTGAATTGATCCATTCTTATCTCCTTGTACTAAGCTCAACTCCAAGTAGATCAAGGACCTCCACATAAAACCAGACACACTGAAACTAATCGAAAAGAAACTGGGGAAGACCCTTTCGGACATGGGCACAGGGGAAAAGTTCCTAAACAGAACACCAATAGCTTATACTAGATCAATAAGTGACAAATGGGACCTCATAAAATTCCAAAGTTTCTGTGAGGCATAGGGCACTGTCAAGCAGTCAAAATAGCAGCCAACAAATTGGGAAAGGATCTTCACCAACCCTACATCCAACAAAGGGCTAATATCCACTATATACAAAGAACTCAAGATGTTAGATTCCAGACAGCCAAATATCCCTATTAAAAAATGTACAGAGCTAAACAAAAAAATTTCATCTGAAGAACTTTAAATGGCTGAGAAACACCTTTAAAAATATTCAGCATCGCTAGTCATTAGGGAAATGCAAATAAAAACATCCCTGAGATTTCACCTTACACCAGTCAGAATAGCTAAAATTAAAAACTCAGGAGACAGCAGGTGTTGGCAAGGATGTGGAGAAAGAGAAACACTCTTCCATTGCTGGTGGGAATGCAAGTTGGTACAACCACTCTGGAGATCAGTCTGGCTGTTTTTCAGAAAACTGGGCATAACACTTCTGGAGGACACTGCAATACCACACCTGGGCATATGCCCAGAGGATTGCAGCCCTGGCATGCATTAAGGACACATGCTCCACTATGTTCATAGCAGCACTATTTATAATAGTCAGAAGCTGGAAAGAGACCAGATGCCCCTCAATGGAGGAATGGATACAGAAAATGTAGTATATTTTACACAATGGAATACTACTCAGCAATTAAAAACAATGAATTCAAGAAATGCTTAGGCAAATGGTTGGATCTGGAAAATATTATCCTAAGTGAGGTAATCCAATCAGAGAAGAACACACATGGAATGCAGTCACTGATAAGTGGATTTTAGCTCAGAAGCTCTGAGTACCCAAGACACAATTCACATACCAAATGCCTCCAAGAAGGATGGAAGGAGAGTTCCCTGGTCCTGGAAAGGCTAGATCCAGCATTGTAGGGAAGTACCAGGACAGAGAAGTAGGAGGGGATTGATCAGAGAATAGGTGAAGGGAAGGTGGCTTATGAGACTTTGGGGAACGGAGGAGAATAAGCAAGCTGAGAAAGAAATTCAGGAAATATCAGCCTTCGCAATAGTCACAAATAATATTGCATACCTTGGTATGACTCTAAGCAAGCAAGTGAAAGATCTTTATGACAAGAACTTCCAGCCTCTGAAGAAAGAAATCAAAGAAGATCTCAGAAGATGGAAAGATCTCCCATGCTCATGGATTGGCAGGATTAACATAGTAAAAATGGCCATCTTGCTGAAAGCAATCTACAGATTCAATGCAATCTCCATCAAAATCCCAAATCAATTCTTCATAGATCTAGAAAGAGCAATTCTCAAATTCAACTGGAATAATAAAAAACCCAGGATAGCAAAAACTATTCTCCACAACAAAAGATCTCCTGGGGAAATCACCATCCCTGACCTCAAACTCTACTACAGAGAAATAGTGGTAAAAACTATATGGTATTGTTACAGAGACAGGCAGGAAGATCAATAGAATAGAACTGAAGACCCAGAAACAAACCTACACTCCTATGGTCTCTTGATCTTTGAAAAAGAAGCTAAAAACATCCAGTGGAATAAAAGACAGCGTTTTTAACAAATGGTGCTGGATCAACTGGAGGACAATATGGAGAAAAATGCAAATTGACCCATTCTTATGTCCTTGTAAAAAGCTCAGGTCCAAGTGGATCAAGGACCTCCACATAAAACCAGACACACTGAAGCTTATAAAGGAGAAATTGGGAAGAGCCTTGAAAACATGGGCACAGGGGAAAATTTCCTGAACAGAACACAAATGGCTTATGCTCTGTGAATTGACAAATGAGACCTCATAAAACTGCAAACCTTCTGTAAGGTAAAGGACACTGTCAATAGGACAAAATGGTAAACCAAAAGATTGGGAAAAGATCTTTACCAATTCTACATCTGATAGAGGGCTAATATACAACTTATACAAAGAACTCAAGAAGTTAGACTCCAGAGAGTCAAATAATCCTTTTAAAAAGTGGGGTACAGAGCTAAACAGAGAATTCTCAACTGAGGAAACTCAAATGACTGTGAAGCACCTAAAAAAATGTTCAGAATCCTTAGATAGCAGGGCAATACAAATCAAAACAAGTCTAGAATTCCACCTCATACCAGTTGGAATGGCTAAGATGAAAAACTCAGGACAGCAGATGCTGGAAAGGATGTGGAGAAATAGGAACACTCCTCCATTGTTGGTGGCATTGCAAGCTGGTAAAACCACTCTGGAAATCTGTTTGGTGGTTCCTCAGAAAATTGGACATAGTACTACCTGAGGACCCAGCTATACCACTCCTGGGCATATACCCAGAAGACGCTCCAACATGTAGTAAGGACACCTACTCGACTATGCTCATAGCAGCCTTTTTTATAACAACCAGAAACTGGAAAGAACCCAGATGTCTTCAACAGAGGAATGAATAGAGAAATTGTGGTATATATGCACAATATAGTACTATTCAGCTATTAAAACAATGAATTCATGAAATTCTTAGGCAAATTGATGGAACTAGAAAGTGTCATCTTGAGAGAGGTAATCCAATCTTGAAAGAACACACATGTTGTTTTGCACTTAGTAATAAGTGGATATTAGTCCCAAAGCTCAAAGTAAACAAGATAAAATTCACAGACCACTGGAAGCTCAAGAAGAAGGAACACCAAAGTATGGGTGCTTTGGTTCCTCTGAGAAAGGGAACAAAATAATCACAGGAGCAATTATTGAGACAAAGTGTGGAGCAGAGTCTGAAGGGAGGGCCACCTACAGACTGTCCTACTTGGGGATTTATCCTATAAATAGTGATCAAACCCTGACATTCCTATGGATAACAAGAAGTGCATACCAAAAGGAGCATATCATAGTTGTCTTTGGAGGATCCCTGTCAGAGCCGTAGAGATACAGAAGCAGATACTAGCAGCCAACCATTGGACTAAGTGTGGGGTCTCCAATGGAAGAGTTGGAGGGAGGACTGGAGGAGCTGACAGGGTTTGAAGCCCCATGAGAACAACAATTATGCCAGCCAACAAGACCCCCCCAGGCCCTAAGGGCCCCAGGGACTAAGCCATCAACCAAGGGTTACACATGGTTCCAGCCACAAGTGTGGCAGAGGAATGCCTTGTTGGGCATCAGTGGGAGGAGAGGTCCTTGGTCCTATGCAGGTCCAACAGATGCACCAGCATGGGAAAATAGAGGGGTGGTAGATGGGAGTGGGTTGGGCAGAGGGGAATCTTTTTGGAGACAAGAGGTGGGAGGATGTGTTGGGGATTTTTTTGGAAGCCAGAAACCAAGAAAGGTTTGAAGGTTAGATTTGAAATGTAAATGAAGAATATAGCCAATAAAAAACTGAAAAAGAAAAAAAGAATCTATTACTTTAGTAGACTGTAATAGTCTTCAGTGTGGTCTACATTTAGACATGAAAGTACCAAAAGAAAAAGTTCATTTGAAATAGAAACCTATAGCCTATGAACAGAAAAATGCTAAAGGGGCTAAAGTAAAACAAAAACAAAAAATGAAAAGGTGAGAAATAGATGATTTAGCAACTTCATAGTTTCTCTAAATGTTTTTGGTGTCCTATTTGGATCTTTCTATTTTCATACTTTTTGCATTTGATTACAACATTGTGTGATTATTTGAAACCTGTCAATTCTTACTGACCTAAAAGTCTGCCTATTTTTTTTTTCTTTGAACTACTCTAAGTCTGTAAGTTTTGTCTTATCTATTCTTAGAAAAGTCTTTGACAATGGCTTGCTGTAGAGGGTAGCAGGTCCTTATGATCACAGATAAACATTGAATAAACTAGGAATGTTAAATATTTAGGGTCTCCTCAACGAAGGAAATAAAATACCTGTTTTCCACCCAGAAAACTGGCAGTGAATATTATTAATGACCTGGTATGCTTTGCTATTTGTAGAGCCAGATCTGACCCAAATTCTCCAGACTGATTACCCCACAGTCCCCATCCATAGACCCTTATCTTTAGCTCTCAGTTAATAAATAAGACACAGCCTCAGTGGAGATGTCTCATGTACTTTATAGCTTGGATACCTCTATCCTATCTCAAAGACCATGCCAGATTAGGCCCTTAAGCTGTAATACCCAGCTCATGGTCACATATACTTTGAAAAAGAGTGTCTATGTAGTCACCCCTTAAACTTTATTGTGCACCTGAAATTGGAATGATTGTTGCCTAGAAACTTTTTTCCAAATTGAACTGTGTTTAAATAAGCTTACAATAAACCACTTGGCATCAGACTGCTGAAGTTTGATCTAGCCTGACTAAATTGAGTTTTCTTTATTGCCTCTTTATGGTTCATTTCCCTGCTGGCCATAATGTGTGCAGGGACCACCATAGTCTTCATATAATTATAATAAGTGACTCTGAGATGAAATGACTTTGAGCAAATATTTTTGATCCAGGAATTTAGTTGATTTGAGTAAGGTTTCTGATCCAACTACTTCCATTCAGTAGATGGAATGTGAAAAACCTGAAATAAACCAAGGCCCATTACATAAAAGGAAGTATAGAATGAATGTATATTACAAAGGGTACTTGTTAAACTGACTTACATAATTTGGGTTGGGTATCCAAACTGAGGAGACAAAAGTCCTTGTAGCTGCACTGACCCTAGCAGTCCCAGTCTGATGATGAGTTCTAGAATTCTTAAGAGTTATAGGTTTTCATTTTACATGGGAGCCTGGGAAATCTAGGTTCCAAAATCAGAAAAGAATGGCAACAGAGGCACCAATAAAGTGGATACATGCATAAATCGACACTGAAGATAGGTAGGCAAAAATTAAAAGGTTCTTTCTTGGTCATTCTTATCTTTGAGAAGGTGCCTGGAAAGTGCTCCCTATGCTGTAAGAAAGTCTTTCCCATCAGTTAATGCTTCCAGGGGATGCCTTTACAAATCCAATTTGGGACATGATACTTGATTGATTCCAAATTTTAGATCCATTTAAATTGACAACTGTGATTTGCCACCATAGTTAGTTGACTCTTATTTAATAAACAAGCAGTTCCCTGCTATATGAGCAGAGCACTGCACCTTCTAAAACTGATGAACAGATCTATCCTGTAAAGCACACTGAAACTAGTTCTAGATTGCAGTCTTACTTTTACATGACAAAATACAAGGAAGCTAGGTCAATTGGTTCACGTTTGCAAGTGCTCATGCTTTTTAAACTCCAACACATATTTAAAGATTGAAGCAAAACAGGATTTTTCCATGGATAAAATAAAAATTGTGAAACTGTAACCAAAAAATCATATTTTATTTGGTAAATTGTATAAAGTAATATTACAAAAACATCATTTAAAAGTGGTAATAATATTCAGAGACAGCTTGACTCCCAGGAGTTCTATCAAAACCAGGCACACAGGAGGGTCAGAATCCAGTTAGAGACTTTGAGACCAGTTAACACCTGAGATAACCAGATGATGAGAGGCAAGAACAAGAGCATAAGCAAGTGAAACCAACGCCACTTGGTAGCATCAGAACCTAATTCTTCCATCACAACAAGCCCTGGATACACCAACATACCTAAAATGCAAGATTCTGACCTAAAATCCTAGTTCACTAAGCTGATAGAGGACCTTAACAAGAGACATAAAAACTCCCTGAAAGAAATATAGAAGAATACAGTTAAACATGTAGAAGCCCTTAAAGAGGAAACACACAGATCCCTTAAAGAAATAGAAGAAAACACAGTCAAACAGGTGAAGGAATTGAACAAAACCATGCAGAATTTTAAAATGGAAAGAGAAACAATAAAGAAATTGCAAAGAGAGACAACCCTGGAGATGGAAAGAGATCAAGAGTTACAGATGTGGATAGCCTGAGTCTAAGATCTCTGGGGATGCAGACCACACCATGCTGTGGGCTACCGCCAGCACTCAGGACCTGGGCAGAACAGCAGTTCTTCTGTGTGCCAGCCAGGTGCACATCCTATGTCCGGCAGAGAAGTCGGCAGCTGCTATCCTAGCTCCCAGTAGGACTGGACAGGCAACCCCAGGTAGTGAGATATCCCAAGTCTAAGACCTCTGGGGACACAGACCGCTGAGCCGCAGCCTGCGGCATGTGCCCCAGGACCTGGGCAGAGCAGGGGTTCATCTTTGTGCCAGCCAGATGTGGGTCCTGTGCCCTGCTGGATCACTACTGCCATCTTCTTTCTCTGACAGAGCAGATGGGCAGCACCATGTTCAGTCCACAGAGACAACACAAGTATAACATTGCTTGGGGCAGGACACACCAGGGTCCCAATAGCACCCAAGAGGAGGGCAGCACATCATCAGTCTGTGCCAGGGGAAACCCATTCATCCAGTGGTACAGAAATAACCTTAGGAGCTCACAGGAGGTTCAAGCACCAGCCAGTGACAACAGGACAAATTAACACCACAGATAACCAGATGGCAAAAGGCAAACGTAGGACTACCTTACCAACAAAAATCAAGACAATATGGCAGCATCTGAACCCAGTTCTCCAACAATAGCAAGTCCAGGATATCCCAACACACTAGAAAAACAAGATTTGCATTTAAAATCACTGGTCATGATGCTGTTAAAGGAACACAAGAAGGACATAAATAAATCTCTTAAAGAAATACAGGAGAAAATGGATCAAAGGTTAGAAGCCCTTACCAGGGAAACACAAAAAATCATTTAAAGAAATCCAAGAGAATATAAGTCAAAAGATAGAAGCCAATAAGGAGGAAATGCAAAAATCACTTAAAGAAATACAGCACAACTTGGGTCAAAAGGCAGAGGTCATGAAAGAGGAAACACAAAAATCTCTTAAAGAAATACAGGAAAACACAAACAAGCAAGTGAGAGAACTGATCAAAACAATCCAGGATCTAAAATCAGAAGTAGAAACAACTAAGAAATCACAAAGGGAGACAACTTTGGAGATAGAAAACCTTGGGAAGAAATCAGGGTCCATAGATGCAAATATCAACAACAGAATGAATACAAGAGATAGAAGAAAGAATCTCAGACGCCGAAGATACCATAGAAACCATGGACTCAATAGTCAAAGATAACACAAAATGTAAAAAGCTTATAAGCCAAAGCATCCAGGAAATACAGGACACAATGAGAATGCCAAACCTAAGGATTATAGGCATGAGAGTGAAGATTTACAATTTAAAGGGCCAGCAAATATCTTCAACAAAATTATGGGAAAAAAAAAACCTTCCCTAACCTAAATAGAGAGTTGCCTATGAATATACAAGAAGCCTACAGAACTCCAAACAGACTGGACCAGAACAGAAATACCTCCCTTCACATAATAATCGAAACCCCAAATATACTAAACAAAGAAAGAATATTAAAGGCAGTAAGAGAAAAAGGCAAAGTAACATATAAAGGAAGACCTATCAAAATCACACCAGACTTCCCACCAGAGAATATGAAGGCCAGAAGATCCTGGGCAGATCTCATGCAGACTCTAAGACAACACAAATGCCAACCAAAACTAATATATCCAGCAAAACTCTCAATCACCATGGGTGGAGAAACCAAGATATTACATGACAAAGCCAAGTTTACCCAATATCTTTCCACAAACAAGCCCTACAGAAGATAACAGGAGGAAAATACCAATACAAGGAGGGAAACTTCACCCTGGAAAAAGCAAGATAGTAACCTTCTTTCATCAAACCTAAAAGAATATAACCAATCAAATATAAAAAATAACATCAAAAATGACAGGAAATAATAATCACTATTCCCTAATAGCTCTTAACATCAATGGACTCAATTCCCCAATAAAAAGACATAGACTAACAGACTGGATACATAAACAGGTCTCTACATTTTGCTGCTTACAGGAATCACACCTCAGTGTCAAAGACAAACACTACCTTAGAGTAAAAGGCTGGAAGACAATTTTACAAGCAAATGGTCTCAGGAAACAATAGGGGTAGCCACTGTAATATCAGATAAAATTGACTTTCAACCTATTGTCATCAAAGGAGACACTGAGGGACACGTCTTGCTGGTCAAAGGAAAATTACACCAAGAAGAACTCTCAATCCTGAACATCTATGCTCCAAATGCAAGTGCACCCTCATTCGTAAAAGAAACTTTACTAAAGCTCAAAGCACACATTGCACCTAACACAATAATTGTGGATGACTTCAACACTCCACTCTCCTCAATGGACCGATCAGGAAAACAGAAACTAAACAGGTACAAAGTGAACTAATTGAAGCTTTGGACCAATTATATTTAACAGAAATATATAGAAAATTTCCTCCTAAAGCAAAAGAATAAACCTTTTTTTTCAGCATCTGATGGTGCCTTCTCCAAAAATCCATCATATAATTGGTCACAAGACAGACCACAACAAATATAAGAAGATGGAACTAATCCCATGCCTCCTATCAGATCACTATTGAGTAAAAGTGGTCTTCAATAGCAACAAAAACAAGAGAAAGCCAACAGACGCATGGAAACTGAACAATACTCTACTCAATGATACCTTGGTCAAGGAAGAAATACAGAAATAAATCAAAGACATTTTAGAATTTAATGAAAATGAAGACACAACATACACAAATCTATGGGACACAATGAAAGCAGTGCTAAGAGGAAAACTCATAGCCCTGTGCGCCTCCAAAAAGGAAATGGGGAGAGCATACACTAGCAGCTTAACAGCACACCAGAAAGCCCTGAAACAAAAAGAAGCTAATTCATCCAGGAGGAATAGAAAACAGGAAATCATCAAACTCAGTGCTGAAATCAATCAAGTAGAAACAAAGAGAACCATAAAAGGATCAACAAAACCAGGAGCTGGTTCTTTGAGAAAATCAACAAGCTAGATTAACCGTTAGCCAGACTAACTAAAGGGCACAGAGACAGTATCCAGATTAACAAAATTAGAAATGAAAAGGGAGATATAAAAACAGAAACTGAGAAAATTCAAAAAATCATCACATCCTACTACAAAAGCCTATACTCAACACAAGTAGAGAATCTGGAGGAAATGGATAGTTTCCTAGACAGATACCAAACACCAAAATTAAATCAGGATCAAATAGATCATCTAAAGAGTCCCATAACCCCTAAAGAAATAAAAGGGGTCATAGAAAGTCTCCCAACCAAAAAAAGCACAGGAGTAGATGGCTTCAGTGCCAAATTCTATCAGACCTTCAATGAAGACCTAACAACAATACTCTTCAAATTATTCCCCAAAATAGAAACAGAAGGAACACTACCCAACTCATTCTACAAAGCCACAATTATGCTGATACCAAAATCACACAAAGATCCAACAAAGAAAGAGAACTTCAGGCCAGTTTCCCTTATGCATATCAATGCAAGAATACTAAATAACATTCTTGCCCACCGAATTCAAGAATACATCAAAACAATCATTCACCATGATCAAGTAGGTTTCATCTCAGGGATGCAGAGATGGTTCAATATAAGGAAATTGATCAATGCAATCCACTACATAAACAAACTCAAAGAAAAACCCACATGATCATTTCATTAGATGCTGACAAAATTCAGCATGCTTTCATGCTAAAAGTCTTGGAAAGAACAGGAATTCAAGGTCCATACCTAAACATAGTTAAAGCAATATGCAGCAAACCGGTAGACGACATCAAACTAAATGGAGAGAAACTTGAAGCAATCTCACTAAAATCAAAGAGGCATTAGACAAAACTGCCCTCTCTCTCCATATATTTTCAATATAGTACTTGAAGTTCTAGCTAGAGCTATTTGACAACATAAGGAGGTCAAAGGGATACAAATTGGAAAGGAAGAAGTCAAATTATCACTATTTTCAGATGATATGATAGTCTACTTAAGTGATCCGAAAAACTCCATCAGAGAACTCCTACAGCTGATAAACAACTTCACCAAAATGGCTGGTTATAAAATCAACTCAAACAAATCAGTTGCCTTCCTAAACTCAAAGGATAAGCAGGCTGAGAAAGAAGTTAGGGAAATGACACCCTTCACAATAGCCACAAACCGTATAAAGTATCTTGGTGTGACTCTAACCAAAGAAGTAAAAGATCTGTATGACAAGAACTTCAGGTTTCTGAAGAAAAAAATGGAAGAAGACCTTAGAAAATAGAAAAATCTGCCACGCACATGGATTGGGAGGATTAATACAGTTAAAAATGACCATCTTGTCAAAAGCAATCTACAGATTCAGTGCAATCCCCATCAAATTCCCCACTCAGTTCTTCATAGAGTTAGAAAAAGCAATTTTCAAATTCATCTGGAATAACAAAAAAACCAGGATAGCTAAAACTATTCTCAACAGTAAAAGAACTTCTGGGGGAATCAGTATCCTGGATCTCAAGCAGCACTACAGAGCAATAATGTTAAAAACTGCATGGTTTTGGTACAGTGACGGGCAGGTAGTTCAATGGAATAGGATTGAAGAACCAAAAATGAACCCACACACATATGGTCACTTGACCTTTGACAAAGGAGCTGAAAACATCTAGTGGAAAAAAGATAGCCTTTTCAACAAACGGTGCTGGCTCAACTGGAGGCCAGCATGCAGAAGAATGCGAATTGATCCATTCTTATCTCCTTGTACTAAGCTCAACTCCAAGTGGATCAAGGACCTCTGCATAAAACCAGACACACTGAAACTAATAGAAAAGAAACTGGGCAAAACTCTTGAGGACTTGGGCACCGAGGAAAAGTTCCTCAACAGAACACCACTAGCTTATGCTCCAGATCAAGAATTGACAAATGAGACATGATAAAATTACAAAGTTTCTGTAAGACAAAGGACACTCTCAAAAGGACAAAACAGCAACCAACAAATTGGGAAAAGATCTTCACCAACCCTACATCTGATAGAGGCATAATATCCAATATATACAAAGATCTCAAGAAGTTAGACCCCAGGGAAACAAATAACCCTATTAAAAATGGGGTACAGATCTAAAGAAAGAATTTTCTTCTGAAGAAATTGGGATGGCCGAGAAGTACCTTAAGAAATGCTCAACATCATTAATCATTAGAAAAATACAAATCAAAACAACCCTGAGATTTCACCTCACATCAGTCAGAATGGCTAAGGTTAAAAACTCAGGAGACAGCAGGTTTTGGTAAGGATGTGGAGAAAGAAGAACACTCCTATACTGCTGTTGGGACTGCAAGATGGTACAACCACGTTGGAAGTCAGTGTGGCAGTTCCTCAGAAAACTGGACATGACACTTCTGGAGGACCCTGCTCTACCTCTCCTGGGCATATACTTAGAGGATTCCCTGGCATGCAATAAGGAAACATGCTCCACTATGTTCATAGCAGCCTTATTTATAATAGCCAGAAGCTGGAAAGAGCCCAGATGTCCCTCAATGGAGGAATGGATACAGAAAATTTGGTATATTTACACAATGGAATACTACTCTGCAATTAAAAACAATGAATTCAGGAAAGTTTTAGGCAAATGGTTGGAACTGCAAAATAACATCCTAAGTGAGGTAACCAAATCACAAAAAAATGCACATGGAATGCAATCACTGATAAGTAGATATTAATTAGCCCAGAAGCTCTCCATACCCAAGACACAATTAGTATATCAAATGACTCCCATGAAGAAGTAAGGAGAGGGCCTTGTTCCTGGAAAAGCTTGATCTAGCATTGTAGGGGAGTACCAGGACAGAGAAAAAGGAGGGAGGTGATTGGAGAATGGATGGAGAAAAGAGGGCTTATGGGACATATGGGGAGGGGGGAACCGGGAAAGGGGAAAGCATTTGGAATGTAAATAAAGAATTAAGAATGGCAACTCCGGCTTGTTTCCTGGGACCATTTGCTTGTAGAATTGTACATCAAACTAAATGGAGAGAAACTTGAAGCAATCCCACTAAAATCAGGGACTAGACAAGGCTGCCCCCTCTCTCCATATCTTTTCAATATAGTTCTTGAAATCCTAGCTAGAGCAATTAGACAACAGAAGGAAGTCAAATGGATACAAATTGGAAAGGAAGAAGTCAAATTATCACTATTTGCAGATGATATGATCGTATACTTAAGTGACCCTAAAAACTCTACTAGAGAACTCCTATAGCTGATAAACAACTTCAGCAAAGTGGCTGGCTACAAAATCAATGCAAGCAAATCAGTAGCCTTTATATATTCAAAGGATAAGCAGACTGAGAAAGAAATTAGGGAAATGACACCCTTCACAATAGCTACAAACTACATAAAGTATCTTGGGGTGACTCTAACCAAACAAGTAAAAGACCTATATGACAAGAACTTCAGATCTCTGAAGAAAGAAATCGAAGAAGATCTCAGAAAATGGAAAAACCTTCCATGCTCGTGGATTAGCAGGATTAATATAGTTAAAATGGCCATCTTGCCAAAGGCAATCTACAGATTCAATGCTATTCCCATAAAAATCCCAACCCAGTTCTTCATAGAGCTAGAAAAAGCAATTCTCAAATTCATCTGGAATGACAAAAAACCCAGGATAGCTAAATTTATTCTCAACAGTAAAAGAACTTCAGGGGGATTCAATATCCCAGACTTTAAACTCTACTACAGAGCAATAGTGATAAAAACTGCATGGTATTAGTACAATATCAGGCAAGCGGATCAATGGAATAGGATTGAAGACCCAGAAATGAACCAACACACCTATGGTCACTTGGTCTTCGACAAAGGGGCTGAAAGCATCCAATGGAAAAAAGATAGTCTTTTCAACAAATGGTGCTGGTTCAATTGGAGGTCAGCATGCAGAAGAATGTGCATTGATCCATTCTTATCTCCTTGTACCAAGTTCAACTCCAAATGGATCAAGGACCTCCACATAAAACCTGACACACTGAAACTAATTGAAAAAAAAAAAAACTGGGGAAGACCCTGGAGGACATGGGCACAGGGGAAAAGTTCCTGAATAGAACACCAATAGCTTATGCTCTAAGGTCAAGAATTGACAAATGGGACCTCATAAAACTACAAAGTTTCTGTAAGGCAAAGGATACCATCAAAAGGACAAAACATCAACCAACAGACTGGGAAAGAATCTTCACCAACCCTAAATCGGACAGAGGGCTAATGTCTAATATATACAAAGAACTCAAGAAAGTAGAACTCAGAGATCCAAATAACCCCATTAAAAAGTGGCGTATGGAGCTAAACAAAGAATTTTCACATGAAGAACTTTGGAGAGCTGAGAAACACCTTAAGAAATGTTCAACATCATTAATCATTAGGGAAATGCAAATCAAAACAACCCTGAGATTTCACCTCACACCAGTCAGAATGGCTAAGGTCAAAAACTCAGGAGACAGCAGGTGTTGGCGAGGATGTGGATAAAGAGGAACACTCCTCCACTGCTGGTAGGATTGCAAGATGGTGCAACCACTCTGGAAATCAGTCTGGCGGTTCCTCAGAAAACTGGGTATGTCACTTCCTGAGGACCCTGTTATACCACTACTGGGCATATATCCAGAGGATTCTTCAGCATGCAATAAGGACACATGCTTCACTATGTTCATAGCAGCCCTATTTGTATAGCCAGAAGCTGAAAAGAACCTAGATATCCTTCAACAGAGGAATGGATACAAAAAATGTGGTATATTTACACAATGGAGTACTATTCAGCCATTAGAAACAATGAATTCATGAAATTCTTAGACAAATGGATGGAGCTGGAGAATATCATACTAAGTGAGGTAACCCAGTCTCAAAAGATCAATCATGGTATGTACTCACTGATAAGTGGATATTAGCCTAGAAACTTTGAATACCCAGGACATAATCCACAAATTAAATGATGTCCAAAAAGAATGGAGGAGTAGTCCCTGGTTCTGGAAAGACTCAGTGCAAGAGTATAGGGGAATTCCAGAACAGGGAAGTGGGAAGGGGTGGGTGGAAGAATAGGGGGACGGAAGAGGGCTTATGGGACTTGCGGGGAGTGGGGACCCAGAAAAGGGGAAATCATTTGCAATGTAAATAAAAAATTAAATTAAATTAAAAAAAAGAATTAAGAAAATAAAAAAAAGAGAGAGTTACAGATGCAAGCATCACAAATAGAATCCAAGAGATAAAAGAGAGACTCTCAGGTGTAGAAGATACCATAGAAAACATTGATATAACAGTCAAAGAAAAAGCAAAATCCAAAAAGTTCCTAACCCAAAACATCCAGGAGATCCAGGAAAAAATGAGAAGTCCAAACCTAAGGATAACAGGCATAGAATAGAACAAAGATTCCCAACTCAAAAGTCCAGGAAACCTTTTCATCAAAATCATAGAAGAAAACTTCCCTAATATAAAGAAAAGAGATGATCATAAATGTACAAGAAGCCTACAGAACAACAAATAGATTGGACCAGAAAAGAAATTCTTTCCATCACAAAATAATCAAAATACAAAATACACAGAACAAAGAAAGAATATTAAAATCTATAAGGGAAAAGGGTCAAGTAACACAGAAATGCAGACCTATGAGATTTACACCAGACTTCTCAACAGAGACTGTAAAAGCCAGAAGATCTTGGACGTATGTCATACAGATTCTAACAGAAGAAAAATACTAGCTCAGGCTACCATACCCAGCAAAACTCTCAATCACCATAGATGAAGAAACCAAGATACTCCATGACAAAACAAAATTTAAACATCTTTCCATTAATCCAGCCTTACAAAGAATAATAAAAGGAAATCTCCAACACAAGGAGGAAAACTACACTAAAGAAAAAAAAATTAATCATCTCACAACAACCCAAAAAGCAGAGAACCACATAAGCATAATACTACCAATAACAACAAAAATAACAGGAAAAAACAATTATTGGTCTTTAGTATCTCTCAATATCAATGAACTCAATTCCGAATAAAAAGACATAAGCTAACAGACTAGATACAAAAACCAGACCCAGCATTTTTATGCACACATGAAACATATATCAGTGACAAAGACAAATATGATCTCAGACTAAAAGGCTAGAAAAACATTTTCCAGGCATACAGTCCCAAGAAACAAGCTAGAGAAGCTATTAACCAAAAGTTATCAAAAAAGATGGTGAAGGACACTACATACTTATCAAAGGAAAAACCTACCAGGATGAACTCTCAATTCTGAACATCTATGCTCCAACTGCAAGGGTACCCACATTTGTAAAAGAAATGCTACTAAATTTCTAAACACACATTGAACCTCACACAATAATAGTAGGAGACTTCACCACCCCACTCACCAATGGACAGATCATGGAAACGGAAACTAAACAGAGACAGTGAAATTAAAAGAAGTTATGAACCAATTGGATTTAACATATCTATAGAATATTCCATTGTAAAACAAAAGAATATGCCTTCTTCTCAGCACCTCATGGTGCCTTCTCCAAAATCGACTATATAATCAGACACAACCCAAGCCTCAACAGATTTAAGAAGATTGAAAAAATTCCCATACATTCTAAAAGATCATCACAGTCTAAGAGTGGTCTTCAATAACAACAAAAACAAAAAATGGAAGGCCCACAAACTCATGAAAACTGAATAACTCTCTACTCAATGATAACTTGAGGGGAAGGGAAGAAATAAAGAAAAAATTAAAAAGTTCATAGAATTTAACAAAAATGAAGGTCGCATACCCAAACTTATGAGACACAATAAAAGCAGTGCCAAGAGGAAAATTCATAGCACTAAGTAAGGAAATTGGAGAGATCCTACACTAGCAACTTATAGCACATCTGAAAGCTCAAGAAAAAAAAAAGAAGCAAACACACCCAAGAGGAGTAGATGGCAGGAAATAATCAAACTTGGAGCTGAAATCAAACAATTAGAAAGAAAGAGAACTATACAAAGAATCAACAAGACTAGGAGCTGGGTCTTTGAAGAAATCAACAAGATAGATAAACCCTTAGTCAAACTAACTAAAGGGCTCAGAGACAGTATACAAATTAACAAATGCAGAAATGAAAAGAGTGACATAACAACAGAAACTGAGAAAATTCAAAAAAAAATCATCAGATCATACTACAAAAGTATGTAAGAAAAAAAAAGTATTTAAGAAAAAAATATTTAAGAAAATATTTAATATTTTATTATATTATATAATAATTATATTATATTATATAATAATAAAATATTTAAGAAAAGTATTTAAGAAAAGTGAAAATTAAGTGAAATGAATCGTGTTCTAGACAGATACCAAGTACCAAAGTTAAATCAGGACCAGATAAACTATCTAAACAGTCTTATAACCCCTAAGGAAATAGAAGCAATCATTAAAAGTCTGCTGACCAAAAAATGCCCAGGGCCAGATGGTTTTAGTGCAGAATTCTATCAGATCTTCAAAGAACACCTAGTATCAACACTTCTCACACTAGTCCATGAAACAGAAAGAGAAAGAATATTACCTAATTTATTCTAAGAAGCCACAGTTATATCTAAACCACACAAAGACCCAACAAAGAGAACTTCAGTTCAATTTTGCTTATGAATATCAATGCAAAAATACTTAATAAAATTCTTGCAAACCTAATCTAAGAACACATCAAAATCATCACTCAACACAGACAAGTAGGCGTTAACCCAGGGATGCAGGGATGGTTTAATATAATAAAAATCCATCAACATAATCCACTCTATAAGCAAACTCAAAGAAAAAAATCACATGATCATCTTATTAAATGCTGAGAAAATCTTTGACAAAATACAATATCCCTTCATGTTAAGTGTCTTGTGAAGATCAGGAATTCAAATCCCATACCTAAACATAGTAAAAGCAATATACAGCAAACAAGTGGACACCATCAAACTAAATGGAGAGAAATTGGTAGTAATCCCACTAAAATAAGGGTCTAGACAAGGGAGCCCATTCTCTCCCTATCTATTCAAAATAGTACTTGAAGTTTTAAGGAGAGCAATTAGACAACAAAAGGAGGTCAAAGGGATACAATTTGGAAAAGAAGTCAAAATATCACTATTTGCAGATGATATGATTATATACTTAAGTGACCCCAAAAATTCCACCAGAGGACTCCTAAAGCTGATAAACAACTTCAGCAAAATGGTGGATATAAAATTAATTCAAACAAATCACTAGCCTTCCTCTACACAAAGGATAAATGGGCTGAAAAAGAAATTAAGTAAACAACACCCATCACAATAGTCACAAATAATATAAAATATTGGCATAAATCTAACAAAGCAAGTGATCTGTATGACAAGAACTTCAAGTCCCTCAAGAAAGAAACTGGAGAAGACCTCAGAAAATGGAAAGATCTCCCATGGTCATGGATCAGTAGGATTAACAAAGTAAAAAATGGCCATCTTACCAAAAGCAATCTGCAGATTCAGTGCAATCCCCATCAACATTCCAATTCATTTCTGCACAGAGATAGAAAGAGACATTCTCAACTTCATCTAGAATAAAAAAAAAAAAAAAAACAGGATAGCAACAATGCACAACAGTAAAAGAATTTATGGGGAAAATCACAGTCCTTAACCTAAAGCTGTACTACTTGCGATAGTGATTAATAAAAATCGACAAACCAAATAATTTTAAAAAATCCTAATGGTATTGGTAAAGAGACAGACAGATAGATCAGTGGAATAGAATTGAAAACCCAGAAATAAACCCATATACCTATAGACATTTAATCTTCAACAAAGACACCAAAACCATACAATGGGGGAAAAAACAGCATTTTCAACAAATGTTGCTGGTCTAACTGGTAGTCTACTTGTAGACAAGTGCAAATTGACCAATTTTTATCTTCTTTTAAAAAGCTCAAGTCCAAGTGGATCAAGGAACTCCATATAAACCAGATACCCTGAAACTAATAGAAGATAAAGTATGAAAGAGCCTTGAGTATATCAGCACAGGGAAAAATTCCTGAAGAGATATCAATGGCTCAGGCTCTAAAATTAATAATTGGCACATAGTTGCCATTTTGTCCTTTTAACAGTGTCCTTTGCCTTACAGAAACTTTGTAATTTTATGAGGTCCCATTTGTCAATTCTTGATCTTAGAGCATAAGTTATTGGTGATCTGATCAGGAACTTTCCCCCTGTGCCCATGTCCTCTAGGGTCTTCCCCAGTTTCTTTTCTATTAGTTTCAGTGTGTCTGGTTTTACATGGATGTCCTTGATCCACTTGGAGTGAAGTTTAGTACATGGAGATAAGAATGGATCAATTCTCATTCTTCTGCATGCTGACCTCCAATTGAACCAGCACCATTGTTGAAAAGGCTATCTTTTTTCCACTGGATGTTTTTGGCTCCTTTGTCGAAGATCAAGTGACCATAGGTGTGTGGATTCATTTCTAGATCTTCAATTCTATTCCATTGGTCCACTTGTCTGTCACTGTGCCAATACCATGCAGTTTTTAACACTATTGCTTATCCTACATGTGATAGAGGGCTAATATCCAATATATACAAAGAACTCAAGAAGTTAGACCCCAGGGAACCAAATAACCCTATTAAAAAATGGGGTACAGATCTAAACAAAGAATTTTCACCTGAAGAAATTCAGATGGCTGAGAGGCACCTTAAGAAGTGCTCAACATCATTAGACATTAGGGAAATGCAAATCAAAACAACCCTGAGATTTCACCTTACACCAGTCAGAATGGATAAGGTCAAAAACTCAGGAGACAGCAGGTGTTGGCGAGGATGTGGAGAAAGAGGAACACTACTCCACTGATGGTGGGGCTGTAAGATGGTACAACCACTTTGGAAATCAGTCTGGTGGTTCCTCAGAAAACTGGACATGACACTTCCAGAGGACCCTGCTATACCTCTCCTGGGCATATACCCAAAGGATTCCCTGGCATGCAATAAAGACACATGCTCCATTATGTTCATAGCAGCCTTATTTATAATAGCCAGAAGCTGGAAAGAACCCAGATGTCCCTCAAAGGAGGAATGGATACAGAAAATGTGGTATATTTACACAATTGAATACTACTCAGCAATTAGAAACAATGAATTCACAAAATTTTTAGGCAAATGGTTTGATCTGGAAATTATCATCATAAATGAGGTAACCCAATCACAAAAGAATACACATGGAATGCAATCTCTGATAAGTGGATATTAATTAGCCCAGAAGGCCTGAATACCCAAGACACAAATCGCATAACAAATGCCTCCCATGAAGAAGTATGAAGAGGGTCCTGATCCTGGAAAGGATTGATCTAGCATTGAAGGGGAATGTAAGGACAGAGAAAAAGGAGGGAGGTGATTGAAGAATGGATGGAGAAAAAAAGGTTTATGGGACATATGGGGAGGGGGGATCTGGGAAAGGGGAAATCATTTGGAATGTAAACAAAGAATATAGAAAATAAAAATATTTAAAAAAATGGCACATAGGACCACATGAAACTGAAAAGCTTCTATAAACCAAAGAATACTACCAATAGAGCAAAATAGTAACCTACAGATTGGGAAAAGATTTTTATCAACCTTACATTCTATAAAGGGTGAATATCCAAAATATACAAAGAACTTGAGAAGTTAGACTCCAGAAAATCAAATAACCCAATTAAAAAGTGGGGTAAAGAGCTAAATAGAGAATTATCAACTGAGGAATCTAGAGTGGCTGAGAAACACTTAAAGAAATTTTCAACATCTTTAGTCTTCACAGAAAAGCAAATCAAAATGACCCTAAGATTCCACCTTACACTAATCAGAATGGCTAAGATCCAAAACACAGGCCACAGTAGATGCAGGCAAGGATATAGAGAAAGATAAACACTCCTCCATTGCTAGTAGGAGTGCAAACTGGTACAATCACTTTGGAAATCAATCTGTTGGTTCCTGAGAAAATTGGAAATAGTTCTACCTAACAACCCAGCTATACAACTACTGGGCATATACCCAAAAGACTCCCCAGCATACAACAAAGACACATGCTCCTTTCTGTTCATCACAGCCTTATTTATTTAGCCAGAAGCTGAAAACAACCCAGATATTCCTCAATGGAAGAATGGATACAGAAAATGTGGTACAGCTACATAATGGAATATTACTTAGCTATTAAAAAATGAGGAAATCATGAGTTTTGCAGGCAAATAAATAGAACTAGAAAATATCATCCTGCCACACAGTTGTGGTACACACCTTTAATTCCAGCACTTTGGAGGCAGAGACAGGTGGATTTTTGAGAGTGAGTTCCAGGACAACCAGGGCTAAACAGGGAAACCCCGTCTAGAAAAAACAAAAACAAAAATAAAATAAAATTAAAAATAAAGAAAAAAGAAAAAAAAGTATCATTCTGAATGGGGTAACCCAGACACAAAAGGACAAACATGGTATGTACTCATTGATAAGCACCTATTAGCCCAATTACTCATGATACAACTCACAGACCATATGCAGCTTAACAAGGAGGAAGACCCGAGTGTAGATGCTTCAAAGTCACTTAGCATGGGGAACAAAATAGTCACAGGAGGCAGAGGAAAGGAAGAAACTGGGTGGGAGAGGGCACGGGGTAGTAATGGGGGTGCGCAGGACCAGGACTGGGAAGAGACAGGAGAGAAGTCCAGAGAGCCATGGGAATGAATAGAAATAAATAGCAGTGGGGGGAGGGGGTAGACTTGGGGAAGCACAAGAAAGTCCTAGATGCCAGGGATGGGAGAGGCCTCGAGGACCCAGTGGGGATGACATTAGCCAAAATACCCAACACCAGAGAGATAGAACCAAAAGGACCACCTCCAGTAGATAGTCATGGCCCCCAGTGGAGGGACAGTGCCACACACAGCCATACCAAAATTTTTAACCCAGAATTGTTGCTGTCTAAAGGAAATGCAGGGACAAAAATGGGGCAAACGCTGAAGGAAAAGCCATCCAGTTACCATTCTACCTTGTGATCAATTCCAACCGCAGACACCAAACCCCAACACTATTGCTAATGCCAAGATGAGCATGCAGATGAGAGCCTGATATGACTGTCCTCTGAGAGGCTTGGCCAGCACCTGAATAAGACAGATACAAATACTCAAAACCAACCATTGTACTGAGCCCAGTGATTCCAATGGAAGATTTATAGGAAGGGCTGACGTGGATTGCAACCCAATAGGAAGAACGACAGTATCACCTAACTGAACCCCTCTGAGTTCCCATGGATTAAACCACCAACCAAAAAGTATACGTAGTCAGATCTATGGCTCCAACTACATATATAGCAGAGGAATGCTTTATCTGGCATCAGTGGGAGGTAAGGCATTTGATCCTGTGGAGACATGATGACCCAGAGAAGGAGGATGCTAAAGGGGTAAGGCAAGAGTGGGTAGGTGGGTGGGTAAGAACCCTCTTAGAGGCAAAGGGGAGGAGATGAGAAATTCATGGAGGGGAGACCGAGAACAGGGATAACATTTGAAATGTAAACAAATAAAATGATTAATAAATAAAAAACAAGTGGTAATAAAATTTAAAGCAATCACACTATTTAAGCCTCTTTTCCACAATGCGCTTGCCACAAGAACACAAATGTTGTGAAAATCACCACAAATTCAAAGCAGAAATGAGGAAGGAAAACATTCATATCACTATTGTCCCCATTAAACACCATATTTGGGAAATCCACCTGGACTTGCCATCTGATCTGCAAATATGGTGGAATCAACAACAACAACAACAACAACAAAAAAAAAAAACATTGAAGAATTTGATAAGATGTCTGTTGAGGGGGGAAAAGGATCCTCCAAATGTAAGTGCATCTTGGATCAATTGAAAACCAAGCATGAGCATGTTGTCACTATTGGCATCTCCTGTGAAAATTTGAAACCAGAAAATATTTTTTGACAGTCATTGATAGAGACTTGATAAAAAAACAAACAAGCAAACACATGATTTGATCTCAGGTAGATTGTACTATCTAATTGCTGCTGATGTGAGTAAATTTGAAGCTCATAGCTTCAAGAATGGGTGGAAGCCTAAACGCCAGGCTTACACCCTGGTTGTGAAACAGATAATTGGTGTCAACAAAATGGATCCCATGGGGCCATTCTATAGGCCAAAAAGATAAGGGGAAATTGTTAAGGACCTCAATATCTACATTAAGAAAATTCACTACAATGACATTTGTGTCAGTTTCTGGCTGTGATGGTAACATACTAGAGCCAAAGGTTAATATGCCTTGGTCCAAGACATGAAAAGTTGCCAAAGATTGCCGTATCAGTGTGACAACGTGTCTGGAAGTTTTGGATTGTATCCCACTGCCACTTCATCCAAATGGCAAACCTGCCCCCACAATGTCTATAAATTTAGTGAAATTGGTGCTATCCTTGTAGACAAGTAAATACTGGCATTCTCAAACCTGGCATAGTGATTAGCTTTGTTTGAAGCAATGTCACAACAGAAGTAACATTTATTGAAATGCACCATGAGCCTTTAAGTGAAGTTCATCTTGGGAAAATTGTGGACTTCAATGTAAAGAACATGTCTGTCAAAGGCATTAGATGTGGCGATGTTGCTTGTGTCAGCAAAAATTACCTACCAATGGCTTCACTGCTTGGGTGATTATCTTGAAACACCAGGCCAAATTAGTGCTGGTTGTGTCCCTGTACTGCATTGTCACGTGGCTCACATAGCTTGCTAATTTGTGAGCATTAAAGAAAAGATTGATCACCCTCTGTCTGAAAGCTGGAAGAGGGCCCAAAATTCTTTAAATTTGATGATGCAGCCATTCCTAATATGGTTGCAGGCACGTCTATGTATATCATGAGATTATCCTTCACTAAGTGATTTTGTTTCTATATGTGACATGAGTCGGAAAACTGTAGTATGTGTCATCAAAGACATGTACAAAAAGACTGCTATAGATGGCAGTCACAAAGTCTTCCCAGAAATCAAGAAGGCTAAGTGAGATCATTCCTAACACCTGAAACTGCAAGCTTATTCAGTGGTGGGTGAAGGGCTCAGAACTGCTTCCCTCAATTGGTCATTTAACTGTAATCATAAAAAACAGAGTGATCATAAAAATGTAGGATGCTGATAGAGGGCTTCAAGAAGGACATAAATAACTTCCTTAAAGAAAACAGGAGAATATACATAAACAGGTAGAAGTCCTAAAAGAATTACAGGAAAGCACAACTAAACAGGTGAAATAACTGAACAAAACCATTCAGGATCTAAAAATGGTGATAGAAAAAAAAAGAGAAATCACAAAGGGAAACAACTCTGGACATAGAAAACCTAGGAAAGAAGTCAGGAGACATGGATGCAAGCATCAACAACAGAATGCAAGAGATAGAAGAAAGATTCTCAGATGCAGAAGATACCATAGAAAATACTGATGTAACAGTCAAAGAAAATTCAAAATGCAAAAAGCTCCTAACCCAAAACATCCAGGAAATCCAGGACACAATATGAAGACCTAAGTATTATAGGTATATAAGAGAGTGAAGACTTCCAGTTTAAAGGGCCAGTAAATGTCTTCAACAAAATTATACAAGAAAACCTCCCTAACCTAAAGAAAGAGATGCCTGTGAACATCAAGAAGCCTACAGAACTTCAAATAGATTAGATGAGAAAAGAAATTTCTCCCATCATATAATAGTCAAAACACCAAATGCACTAAACAAAGAAAGAATATTAAAAGCAGTAAGGGGGAAAGGACAAGTAATATATAAAGGAAGACCTATCAGAATTACATCAGCCTTCTCACCAGAGACTATGAAATCCAGAAGATCCTGGGCAGATGTCCTAGAGACCCTAGGGGAAAACAAATACCAACCCAGATTACTATACCCAGCAAAATTCCCAATTACCGCAGGTAGAGAAACCAAGGTATTCCATGACAAAACCAAATTTACACAATATCTTTCCACAAATCCAGCCCTTCAAAAGATAATGAATGGAAAACACCAACCAGAGGAGGGAAACAACACACTAGAAAAAGCAAGAAATTAACCTTCTTTCAACAAACCAAAAAGAAGAAAGCCACACAAAATAACTCCGCCTTTAATAACAAAAACAACAGGAAGCAACAATCCTCCTTAATATCTCTTAATATCAATGGATCCAATTCTCCAATAAAAAGACATAGACTAAAAGCCTAGATATATAAGCAGTACCCAATACTTTTCTGCATACAGGAAACTCACCTGAGGCACAAGACAGACACTACCTCAGAATAAAAAGCTGGAAAACAATTTTCCAAGCAAATGGTCCCAAGAAACAAGCTGATGTCGCCATTCTAATATTGAATAAAATTGACTTTCAACCTAAAGTAATCAAAAACACAAGTAAAGACACTTCATACTCATCAAAGGAAAAATCTACCAAGATGAACTAAATTTTGAACATATATCCTCCAAATGGAAGGGCACCCACATTCACAAAATAGACTTTAATAAAGATCACAGTGCACATTGCACCTTACACAATAATTGTGGGTAACTTCACCACCCCACTCTTAGCAATGAACAAATCAGGTAAACACAAACTAAACAGAGAAACAGTGAAACTAACAGAAGTTATGAACTAAATGGAATTAGCAGATATCTATAGAACATTTTATCATGAAACAAAAGAATATACCCTCTTTTCAGCACCACACAGTGCCTTCTCCAAAATTAAACATAAACTCGGGCACAAAACATACATCAGCAGATATAAGAAGATTGAAGTAATTCCATGCACCCTATCAGATCACCATGAACTAAGGCTGGTCTCAATAACAAGAAAAACAAGAGAAAGTCCACATACACATGGAAAGTGAACATTCTATTTAACGATAACTTGGTCAAGGAAGAAATAAAGAAAGAAATTAAAGAGTTTTTAGAATTTAATGAAAATGAGGACACAACATACCCAAACTTATGAGACACAATGAAAGTAGTGCTAAGAGGAAAACTCACATCTCTGAGTGCCTCCAAAAAGAAACAGGAAAGAAGCTGAAGGCTCTAGAACAAAAAGAAGCAAATACACCCAAAAGGAGTAGACAGCAGGAAACAATCTCAGGACTGAAATCAACCAAGTAGAAACAAAAAGAACTGTACGAAGAATCAACCAAACCAGAAGCTGGTTCTTTGACAAAGCCAAAAGATAAATCCTTAACCAAACTAACCAGAGGACACAAAGACAGTATCCAAATCAGCAAAATCAGAAATGAAAAGGGAGACATAACAGCAGATACTGAAGAAATCCAAAAAATCGTCAGATCCTATTATCAAAGGCTATATACTCACCAAAACTGGAAAATCTAGAGGAAATGAACAATTTTCTAGACAGATACTAGGTACAAAACTTAAATCAGGATCAGATAAATGATCTAAATAACCACATAACCCCTAAGGAAATAGAAGCAGTCATTAATAGTCTCCCAACCAAAAAAAAAAAAAAAAAAAAAAAAAAAAAAAAAAAAAAAAAAGCCCAGAGTGTTCAATGCAGAATGCAGAACTCTTCAAAGAAGACCTAATACCAATACTCTTCAAACTATTCCACAAAATAGAAATATTCAATAAAATTCTTGCCAACTGAATCCAAGAACACCTCAAAATGATCATGCACCATGATCAAGTAGGCTTCATCCCAGGGATGCAGGGATGGTTCAATATACAGAAATCCATAACTAAAATCCACTATATAAACAAACCCAAAGGAAAAAAACACAGGATCATTTCATTAGAATCTGTAAAAGGATTTGACAAAATACAACACCTCTTCATGAAAAAGAGGAACAATCAGATATTGTTACAAATATCTTTGGAACAATCAGAAATTCAAGGCCTATACCTAAATATAGTAAAAGCAATATACAGTGAACCAGTAGCCAACATCAAACTAAATGGAGAGAAACTTGAAGCAATCCTACTGAATTCAAAAACTAGACAAAGCTGTTCACTGTCTCCCTACCTATCCAATATAGTACTTGAAATCCTAGAGAAATCAATTAGGCAACAAAAGGAGGTAAAAGGGATTCAAGTTGGAAAGGAAAAAGTCAAAGTATCACTATTTGCAGATGATATGATAGTATACTTAAGTGACCCCAAAAACTCCACCAAAGAACTCCTAAACCTGATAAACAACTTCAGCAAAGTTGCTGGATATAAAATTAACTCAAACAAATCAGTAGCCTTCCTATACTCAAAGGATAAAAAGGCTGAGAAAAATATGGAAATGACACCCTTCACAATAGTCACAAATAAATTAAAATACTTTTGTGTGACTCTAACCAAGCAAATGAAAGATCTGTATGACAAGAACTTCAAGTTTCTGAAGAAATAAATTGAAGCAGATCTCAGAAGATGGAAAGATTTACCATGCTCAAGAATTGGCAGGGTTAACATAGTAAAAATGGCCAACTTGCCTAAAGCAATCTACAGATTCAATTCAATCCCCATCAAAATTCCAACTCAATTCTTCATAGAGTTAGAAAGAGCAATTTATCTGGAACAACAAAAAACCCAGGATAACAAAAGCTATTCTCAACAATAAAAGAACTTCTGGTGGAATCACCATCCCTAATTTCAAACTATACTACAGAGTAAAATGATTTAAAAAAAAAAGTCATGGTATTCATACAGGAACAGGCAGGTAAATCAATGGAATAGAATTGAAGACCCAGAAATGAACCCTGACACCTATGGTCACTTGATCTTTGGCAAAGAAGCTAAAACCATCCAGTGGGAAAAAAAAAGACTGCATTTGTAGAAAAATGCAAATTGATCCATTCTTATCTCCCTGTACAAAGTTCAAGTCCAAGTGGATCAAATACCTCTGCATAAAATCACATACACTGAATCTAATAGAAGAGAAAGTGGGAAAGAACCTGGAGCACATAAGCACAGGGGAAATTTTCCTGAAGAGAAGACCAATAGTTTATGCTCTAAGATCAAGGGCTGACAAATGATACCTCATAAAAATTGTATAGCTTTGGTAAGCCAAAGGACACTGTCAATAGGACCAAAAGGCAACAGATTGGGAAAAAATATTTATCAATCTTACATCTGATAGAAGGCTAATATCCAATATATACAAAGACCTCAAGAAGTTAAGACTCCAGAGTACTATTAAATAACCCTATTAAAAAATGGAGTACAGAGCTAAACAAAGAATTCTCAACTGAGGGATATCAGATGGCTGAAAAACACCTAAAGAAATGTTCAACATCCTTAATCATCAGGGAAATGCAAATCAAAACAAATGTGAGACACCACTTCACACCAATCAGAATGGCCAAGATCAAAAACTTAGGGGACAAAAAATCCTGGAGAGGATATGTAGAAGGAGGAGCATTCCTCCATTGCTGGTGGGATTACAAGCTGGTAAAACCACTCTGGACATCAGTTTGGTGGTTCCTCAGAAAACTGGGCATAGTACTACCTGAAGACCCATATATATATATACCATTACTGGGCATATACCCAGAAGATGCTCCAACATGTAATAAGGACACATGCTCCACTGTGTTCATAACAGCCTTATTTATAATAGCCAGAAGCTGGAAAGAACCCAGATGCCCCTAAACAGAGAAATGGACACAGAAAATGTGATGCATTTACACAATGGAGTACTACTCAGCTAGTAAAAACAATGAATTCATGAAATTGTTAGACAAATGGATGGAGCTAGAAAATATCATCCTGAATGATGTAACCCAATCACAAAAGAACACGCACAGTATGTACTTGCTGATAAGCTGGATATTTGTCCAATAGCTCAGAATACCAAAGATACAACTCACAGACCACATGAAGCTCAAGAAGAAAGAAGACCAAAGTGTGGATACTTTGATCCTTATTGGAAAGTGGATCAAAATACCCATGGCTCACAGCCAACCAATAGACTGAGCATAGGGTCCCCAATGGAACAGCTAGAAAAAGGACCCAAGGAACTGAAGAGGTTTGCAGCCCTGCAGGAGGAATAATAATATGTGCCAACCAGTACCCCCTGAGCTCCCAGGCACTAAACCACCAACCAAAGAGTACACATGGAGGGACCCATGACTCCAGCTACATATGTAGCAGAAGATGACCATTGGTCCTGTGAAGGCTTGATTCCCCAGAATAGGGGAATGCAAGTCAGGAAATTGGGGGAGGAAGCAGGGAGTGGAGTTATGGGGTAGGGGGTTTTAGGAGGGCTAACTCAGAAAGGTGATACCATTTGAAATGTAAATAAAGCAAATATATAATAAAAACAAAAAGGTGAATAAATTTGTTGACATTCCAAATCAAAGGATCTTAACAAAGTGTGGTAAAGTGCAATAATTTATTTTTATCTACCTTATAGTTTGTATTTTAATTTTGTCAGTTATTCAATTAATCTGATTTATGTATTTATTTATATAGGCAGTGGTTGGAGAGAAGAAAGGGAGAAGAAAAACTGATGTAATTTTATCTCAATTAAAACATTAAGTAAAATACAAAATGAGATTTTTAATATTAATTTTCCATAGCTTATAATTGTACTTAGTTATGTAACATCTACTCAGTATCTCAAGATGATCTTCTTAGGTAACATATAAATAAACAATGAAGAATTTGGAAGACTCATTATGTTGGATGTCTAAAACTCACTCACCTTCAAATGATGCAAAGAAACACCCCCATGGATACTATCATATGTTTGGAGAGTGAAGATTTGGGGAAGGTGAATGGATGTGATTAAAATATATTGTATCAAATAATTGTTAAAGTGTAAATTAAAAAGAGTAATGAACGTGTAGGATACTACACACACACTAATACCATACAAACATACATACACAAATATACACATATATATCTATTAGGATACAATACTGACAGCAGGCAAAACTAGGTGTTGCGCTAAAGACATAAGAGCTCTAGAATATGACCATACCTGACTGCTCTATACAAGGCAATCTTTCTAATGCTACCACAATCACTGTATTGATTTTAGTCTTGCTCTGCATTATTGAAGGAGTAGCACTGAGAGAAGTATCTTAGTTACTATTCTATTGTTGTGGAAAGATAACTGACAACCATGACAAAGGCAACTCTTAAAACATTTATTTAAGGTCTTGCTTAGCTGTTCTCAAACTTGTGGGTCATGACCCCTTTGGGGGATCATGAACCTTTTTGGAGATCAACTTTTTGATAGTGGTCACTTAAGACTATGATTCATAACTATAGCAACATTACAGCTATGAAGAAGCAATGAAATCATGTGTGGTTAGGTGTCATCACAACAGGAAGAATTATATTAAAGGGTCTCATCATTAGGAAGGTTGGGAATCACTAGATTAGTGATCATGGCAAGAAGCAGATCAAAATTATGCTAAAAGAGTAGCTGAGATCACTACATCCTGATCCACAGGCAGCAGGCAAAATTAGGGAGGGGGCGGGGGGGGGGGGAGGAAGAAGAGAGAGAAGAGAGGAGAAAGAGAGGAGGAAGGGGAGGGGACATGGAGAAAGGGGGAGGGGAAGAGGACATTTGGTCTATTGCTATATATTGTAATGCTAAATTCTATACCAGAAAAGCTAGGCCTACAAGTGACTTTTCATGGTACAAGCTTTTGTTGTGCAAATTTTGTTTCTTGACTTGAAACTATTGGTTAAATATTGGCTACAGACTATTACTGGAAGGATTAGAGTTATATGGATTTGCAGTGACCTGGTTGGAGGTGGAGAGACCAAGTGGACCAGGAGGCAAAAGGAGAGGAGGAAGTCACCATGTGGTGAGATAGATGATGAACACATGGTCAGGAGAAACAGCAGGTACCTGGGGTATACTACTGGAGAGGTAGTGAGGGCAGCAGTTAGAAAAGCAGATTAGGGGTTACCATCCTGTAATTGTCAAAGCCAAATAAAATAACCAGTCTGAGTCCCATTTATTTGGAAGCTAGTCAGGGATAAGCTCAAATTGGATACACACACACACACACACACACACACACACACAGAGAGAGAGAGAGAGAGAGAGAGAGAGAGAGAGAGAGAGAGAGAGAGAGAACCTGAGTGGGCCTGGCATGAACATTTTGAAACCATAAAGCCCATACCCAGTGACATGCTTCCTTGAACAAGGCTATACCTAATCTATCCATGACATACCTCCTGATTTTTCCCAAACAGTTCTACCATCTGGGGACCAAATACCTAAATATATGAGCCCATGAGAGTCATTGTCATTCAAACCACCACAAGGAGTCTTTAAAAAATGTACTTAGAACCATTTCATTTCCTGTCACCCCTGCACACTCACTATGACTTCTATCACATTAACAATAGACAAAGAACTCTACAATCCTGTGTTTTTTCTTGGTTTCTTTTGTTGCCTCCTATATTTACTGTCTAGTTTTGCCCTGATCGCTGTACTTACCAATCCTACCAAGCATGCCTATCATTCTCAAAGTAATGACCTAAAATTTACATTCACTAAAAGTCAGTTTTTTAGAATGGTCGGCATAAAAATCTTGGGTGTTGTTTTAAGAAATGGTGCTTCTCCA
The DNA here is from genome assembly GCF_947179515.1 of Apodemus sylvaticus. Classification (NCBI taxonomy): domain Eukaryota; kingdom Metazoa; phylum Chordata; class Mammalia; order Rodentia; family Muridae; genus Apodemus; species Apodemus sylvaticus. Next base: position 53,606,738 of record NC_067490.1, read on the forward strand.
CAGGATTTTTAAAAGCATAGAATAAAGCCAAGGCCATAGCTAGGAGGCCAGACATTAAGCTAGCAGTGAATCTGAAGCTATAAACAACCAAAGTAACCATTTTCATGTCAAATATTATTTTAGTTTAAGCTTCCACAGTTTTAATGATACCATAAAATGCCCTTACATTATCTTTTTAGAATGGATCTTTAAGAGGGTCTTGTGGAAAAGTCCATATTTTTAATAAGTGTTTTATTTCCTACTAGTAAAAAGCCTATCCATATAGTCTATCTTATTCTATTATATTTTAGCAAAGTTATTTGTTGAAAGCCTATTTTCTCAGAAGAAACAAATTATATTATGAATAGCAAATAATCATATTCACATGATTCCCTGTGTGTATATTAATTCAATAAAATTGCACATGCAACCAGGCCGTCATTAGGCTGCCACTGTTAAGAGAAGAAAAAGGCCTTCTGGGGAACAAACGTGAGTGAATGCACAATATGAATTTAATCTTACACAGGGTTCAAATATATTCAGATTAGAAGGCCCAAATTGTATATCAGAAATGAGAGAAATAGCAAATGTTAGATATTTAATGTTCCTCCAATAAACCTGTGGAGTGCAAATTCAAACCACAGATGTCACAAGAGTTCTCTAGGGTAGAAAGGCAAAATAGTTTCAGAAGAGGCTGACTAGGATATCAAAGAGACTGAAGCCACTCTATTCTAGTTTACCATGATAATGCCTTCCTTTACTACCATAGCACTATTATACAAAATAAAAATAAATAAAATAAAACACTTTAAAATATAGTTATTCTTCTCCCCAAATCTGTGTGTGTGTGTGTGTGTGTGTGTGAGAGAGAGAGAGAGAGAGAGAGAGAGAGAGAGAGAGAGTGTGTGTGTGTGTGTGTGTGTGTGCACATGCATGGGAGGAACAGAAGTCAACCTCAGGTGTCATACGCCAAGACCCATCTTTCTTGATTTTGAGAGTGATTTGCTCACTTAGCAGGCTCCAAGGGTCTTTTTCTGCCTCCCTAACAGTGATATTACAAGTGTGAGCTGCCATGCTGTGTATGAAGATCTAGAAATAATCCCAACAAAGCTTTGTATCTAGTAGCAATTAGCTCTTCTCTGTAGTCCTTCTTATTCCCTCCTCCTTTTTGTTTTCCCTCCTTTCTATCCCCTCTTCTCTGCCTTTCCACATCCCCCTCCTTGTCCTGATCCTTCCTTCTGCTTTTCTTCTTCTACTTCTTACCTTCTACGTACCCCTCCATCATTGTTTCTTCTTTCTCTCCTTTCTTGCATCATCCCTTCTTCCTTCCTTTTAAAAAGTTTAATAATGAGTTTTAAACTCAGAACATTGTATTGTTAAGTAAGTATGTCAACACTGGGCCAACATCTCAATAGATTTTTTTAAATATATTTCATTTTATTATTTATAATTGAATATGGTCTTCATTTATATTGCCAATGGTAAAACCTTTCCCTATTTCCCCCCTCCCCAAAGACCCCCAACCCCTCCTCCTTCCCCCACCTCCACTTAAATGCCCCTCCACTGGACACACTCCCACCTCCCTGCCCCTTGATTTCCCTTTGTTGGGGCCTCTATTGAGCCTTTACCTGACCAAGGACCACTTCTCCCACTGATGCCCAACAAGACCTTCCTCTGCCACATTTATTTACCATTAATGTATGTGAAAGAGACATATAGATGGAGAGAGACAGAGATATGGGGGAGGGAGAGGAGGGGGAGGGAGAGAGAGAATGAAAGAGAATGAGAGCGATTTGGGATTTGGGCATATAGAAGTCAAAGATATTTTTAGGAGTCATTATTTTCCTTTTTTTCCTTTTAAGTTGTTAGAAGAAGATCTCTCTTGCTGCTTCTACCTGCATACAGCAAGCTAGCTGCTCTGTGGCTTCCAGAAGACTCTATTTCTATCTTTCTTTTTTCACCTTGAATCAGAGTCTCAACAAAGTGCCCATGCTGGCTTTAAACTTTTGATCTGCTTGCCTCAGCCTCCTCAACATTTTAGATTACAGGTATATACCTCCACCCATAGCTTAAACTTTCAACTCAATACTGTCTTTATGAAAAATTTGGGGAAATTTCAACAACTACTAACGTGTTTTTTAAATTATCTTTATTACTGAGCAGAAAAGCAAGTCCAAAAACTGCAGGAAGATGTCATTGATATTATCATTATATATATCATAATGATATATATAATTGTCTTCCTACAATTTCAGGAATCTTCCTAATTTCAGGGAAAATTAGGATAGCCCTCCAAGATTTCAAATATGAAGCACTAAGTTTGAGAGACCCATCTCTACTTTATATTACCACAATTTCCTCATTACAAATTAGAGACAGCCATCTAATGAACTGAGAGAGGATAAGGTTGAATGAATGTCCATGATGATAACTACGATACTGAGATTAGTATAACTGATACTTGGTAGGGTAAGATGTAAAAGCCACATGCAATGGTCTGAAGCAATAATGGGGCATATTCTGAGCTTGCATGTTATAAGTTAATTTCTTATTCAGTTATGTTCTTAGTATTTCAAAAACTAACTCCTCAGGCTGGAGAAATGGGTCAGTGGTTCAGAGCACTGACTGCTCTTCAAGAGTTCCTGAGTTCAGTTCCCAGCAACCACATGGTGGCTCACAGCCATCTGTCATAGAATCTGATGCCCTCCTCTAATGTGTCTGAAGACAGCAACAGTGTACTCATATGAATAAAATAAATAAATCTTTAAAAGAAAATTAACTCCTCACAGGCAGGCATTTCACTATCTAGGGAACTTTAGTTTACTTATAATTAGGACTAGAAAAAAATGAATATGGTCTGAATGGTGTCACATATAAATGCTTGCTATATTGGTTTAACTTAGAGCACAATTCATGTTTGCTATCCTTGTATTGTGAAGAAACATGAAAAGAAAGGAAGGAAAAAGAAAGAGGCTATGAGCTTTGAAGTAATCTGTAAAAGAGAAGGTCTGAAGTCCTATGGTGGCAAGCTATACGTTTAATTTGAAAGATTAATAAGTACAAGTATATCTCTCTGTTTATTTTAACTCAACAAATGCTTCTGAATTATCTATTTTCTAGTCTGTCTTTAATTCTAGGAATTCAAAGGGATAGTCTCAGCCTTTGTGGTATGTTGTGGCTAACTGGGTGTGACATGGAAATTATGCAATGCAAGGTGTCAATCAAGATAGATACTGGTCCAGCAAGATGGATCAAGAGGTAAAGTCATAAGTCTGGTGATGGCCCAAACTTGTCCTCAGGAAGTGACCCTGGCGAGTTCACCCTGATCTCTATCTGCGATCCAAGGCACACATGCATCTGCACAAGTCCATTTTCATACATGAGTGTATCTTCACACATGCACATGCATCTTCCCACCCTCATTGGCATCTTCACTACACACACACACACAAACACACAAACACACAAACACAAACACACAAGCAGTGAAATAATGAATTAGACACTATTTTAAATTACATGCACAGATACTGTGGAGACAATGAATAGAGAACACTAAGCTTTGTTTATAGATCAAGGTTGCTAAGATTCTTAAAAAGTACTCTTGAGATTTCCAAAAATTGAAGGTTCTTTCAGACCAATGAGTCTTAAAGCAGAAACAGGCTGTATAGAAAGAGACAGGAAAGGGATTAGAGGCAGAGATCTTCAGCCTCTGCCTCTAATTTATGAGCTTCAGCCATTTGAGGGGTCAAACATTCCGTCCTGGGCCCCTACCCATTCCAGAAAGCACAGTTTTGGGGAAGTATCACCATATGTGTCCACTTAGCATTTATGCCTGCTTCCTGCTACAACAGCAGAACTGAGTAGCTGAAGAAGAAATTACAGATTTTATGTTCTTGTTTCTAACTGGAATGTCACAGAACGCTGGTCTAAAGAATAGCAAAAGTCCAAGCTGAGAAAGTTGTATACTGGAAAAAGATTTGTGAAGCATTTTGGAGATTTTTTTTCTCACAAACTAACTTTTTTTATTGCTTTGTATTACTCTGTATCACTGTAAAAGTAATGGGTATTTATTAGAAACAACTAAAATAATGCAGCATTATAAAATATTATGCTATCTGCTTTTATAAAGTGGGGTTTTGTTTATTATTTAAAAATATAAATGTTTCTTAAATTGATTGTAATTAATAACTCTAACTTTATAATGGTATGAAAGCTATTTGGATCCAGACGACACCATACTTAAAATCTGAATTTAATCTTTTCTTATTCTAGTCACATGTAGAACATGATGTCCTTCCTGATACTTGGTGCAGTTTCATTGAGTCACGGAATCACAAAGGAAAACCACTCATGTGTTTCAGTGTACTGTGCTACTAAGCCATGATGTCCTATAGATTAGTGTTGCTAAAATTTAGATTTTTAAATCACACAATGACCCATATGTTGGTATCTGGGGTGGTGTTACTAGTAAGTGGAACATTTTAACAGTAGGGTATATTGGCAGGCCCTTAGGTCACTAGGGACATGTCTTTGAAGGGGACTGTTGAAGCCTGGCCCCATCATCTCCCCTATGTCTCCCCTTTAAAACTCTTATGAGGTATATAGCTTTTCTCTGTGATACATTTTCACCAAGGTTTGCTGTCTTGCCATACAACTGTCATGCTAAACAACAAGCCCAATTGAACATGGATTAAGATTTCCTAAGCTCTGAGCCAAATTATCTCAGACATTTTGCTATCGTGCTGGAAATCAACTAATACTTTTATTTAAAAAAAATCAGTTAACATAAGACAGGGAAATACACACATATATATGCACACATATGCACAAAAATTCCAGACATATCTTTGACTTCTTTTTCTGTCATTACACATGGATCTATCTCATATTTCTTAACAGTTTTATGTTGTGGATCATCTTTCCTGGTAACTCCAATTTAATTCTCCATCTATCCTACAGATGTTTACTTGAATATATTTAACACATTTTGAAATAGTAATGTTAGCAAATTTTAACTTAAGTTTGTTTTTATCTCGATGATCTAGTTGGAGAAACTGAGGAACAAGTTAGGTCATGTCCAGATATTAGAGTTTGTTTCATAGAAAATGGCAACAGTCTACAAAATTCTGTTATGTTTTCCTTAGTGGGTGTGTTGTTGACATAGGTGTGGCCATGTCAAGGAGTCTAATGCCTTAGATCCCTGGGAAATAACAAAAATCTCTCCTGGTCAGTCTAAAAGAAATAGCAAAGCCTTTCCTCTAGTCTGAGTTTGAATGTAGACAAATTTGTGCAGGAAATGTTCAATATGGCTGTCTCCTCATGGATATTTATGACCTGAAAAATGTTCCCTTAGAGAGACTGATATTACCAAAATTAGCAAAACTTGCCCCTTGCTTTGGCTGTATATAATAATCCCAACTTCCTATTCAACTGTATACAGTGAAGATGCTGAGCTTCCAGAATGCTATAGCCCTGCTGTCAGAGAGGTTAGTGTATCTGATCCAAGCTTTTCTATGTGTTCCTGTGTTTTTCCTTTCTTAATTTTCTTATTGCCCCAGTTAAATCAATCCATGAATTGTGTAAGGATGTAGAATGGGGTGCTACTAACTATAACTTGAGATTTCCTTTGTCTTGTTTGGTTGCTATGTATTTGGTGTGGTTTATTTCCTGAAAGGTCACTTATTGGAATCTTAGTCCCTGGTGTTCCATTCTTAGCAGATGGTATGGGCAGGTAAATGACAGAACCTAGAGGAAAGTCCTTCAGTCATTGAGGGTTCTATGCTTGAGAGGAATTGCTGAAGCTTTCATGGGTTCTTTTGGTTGATTCTGATAGTTATTGTAAAATGAGCAAACCTAGCCTTTCCCTCAGTGTTTGTCTTCCTTTCTGGTAATGTATTTTCTCTCTTGCAAATGTGCTCACTCCTATGATACACCACCATGATGAAACATGTGCTTACACCACCAACAGGCTATCACTACTGTTAGTCACTATTATATCACATTTTCCTCCAGATTGCAATATTCCCCCCAGGTTGAGGATTCAAAAAGGAAGGAGAGGCTCATGAGCATCAGGAAGTAAATAAAAGTTCTCATGTACCAGAGAAGGGAAACCTGAAAGATTATTGAGGTAACCTACTTAGAATATAATAAAGAGTAAACAGTTGTTTGGCATAGTGACTCTGACCTGGTGCACTGTAGAAGGAACGATATATTCAATTGCTGATCTACTTGAAAAATAACAAGCTCCAGGGTTACAGGCATTCAGGAACTGTCATCTGTGTTGGGGTGGGCTGTTTGGGATGAATCTGCTTGTAAGTAATACTTGCTCCTGTTCTTATAAGAGACCACCTCACCACACTCCTACTGACAACCCCAATTAAAAACTCATTGTTTCACCAAATTGAATATTGGTGTAGTTATTACTTTACTATGTTGTAGTTCCTTTTCTAGTATATTTGGACATGTGTGTTATGTCTTCCCAGGAAAATATGTCACACAACAAACAGTCCATGCGCCAATGTGATTCTCCAAAACTACAGATTAATTAAATCCACTTTCTTAATAAAGTTGGCTTAACTGAAGGATTTAACTATAGCATAGGTTAGATTAATATAGCAGTCAGGCAACTGAGTTTTACCCATGAAATGTGAGCAGAAGTAATCTACACTGTATTAGCTGCTTCTTATTGTACAACACATTCAAGGCTAGAAGAATTATGAATGTTTATCATCCCATACTGCCAGCCAGGAACGAAATCCGAGGGGGAATTCTGGATATCAGGAGAGGAAACAGGTCCAGGCGGGTGATAAACAGACACAACCACAGAGGCAGTTTGAATCTGAATGTATTTTCCTAGTCCAGTCAAGTTGACATCTCAAATTCAGCATCACATTCATCTATTAAAGCTTCAGTTTTCTCAGGCAGTACAGGGTGTTTACCCATAGTCCAGTTAGCCAATTTAACCGCATGCAGTTAAACTGCTTCTCATTGTCACGCTAGCCTGAGAGCTAGGGAAGGGCAGTTCCTATGCCTAGCTTCCTGGTGATGATGGGGGCATTGCAGAGCTTGGGAAGCTGCCTGGCACATGCTGTCCTCCAAGAGCACTTCCACCTAGTCTGCCTGCTACATTCTTCTCTGTGCCATGCCCAGAGCAGCCATAGGCCCCAGGTGATCAGCTCTGGTAGCAGCCTCTAGCCCCCAGCCTGGTGAACTAACCAGCTGCTGCCCTTAGGCCCAGCTCTGTGAGCTAACTAACTACTCAGATTGTCTCCCTGAGAAAAAAGTCTCTACTGTGTCTTGAATCACACCTGGATAAGCTAAAAATATCATTTTGCCCAAGACTCCTTAGGTGGGGTCTGCAAAATAAAACATAGTTCCTCACAAGCTTCCATTGCTATCCAGGTGAGCCTGGGTAGAGATAGCCTCTCTGCATAACAAGCAAGGTCAAGAGTTAAAGGCAGAACAGGGTTAACTTGTCTGCTTCCAAAGTCCCTGAGGTACCCAATTAGCAACTCAAAAGACAGAAAGCCCTGCCAGAGCACTGCCTGATTTAAAGAAACCCTTCACCCTATACATTGATGAGAGAAATGGAGTGGCCAGGGGGTCCTTACTCAAACTTTGGGACCCTGGAAAAGCCCTGTGGCCTACCTGTCAAAAAAAACTGGATCCTGTAGCTAGCGAATGGCCCTCCTATCTCCGGGCAATAGCAGCTACTGCCGTGTTGGTGAAAGACGCTGATAAATTGACTATGGGCCAGAATGTGACCATGGTGGCTCCGCAACGCTCTTGAGAGCATCATTTGACATCCCCCAGATCACTAGATGACCAACGCCTGGATGACCCACTACCAGAGTTTGTTGTTCGCTCCACCTGCCATTCTTAACCCTGCCACCTTACTGCCTGAAGCTGATGAAAGCCCTGTGTATCACTGTGAAGAGATACTGGCAGAGGAAACTGGCCCGGGGTGATGACCTGGTTCACTGATGGAAGCAGCTGCGTGGTAGAAGGTAAGCGTAGAGCCAGGGTAGCGGTAGTGGATGGAAAGTCTGTCATATGGGCCAGCAGCCTGCCTGAAGGGACATCAGCTCAGAAAGCAGAGCTTATTGCCCTAACTCAGGCTTTGAGACTACAGAAGGAAAGGCCGTCAATATTTATACTGACAGTCAGTATGCCTTTGCAATGGCTCATGTCCATGGGCCAATATACCAACAACATGGACTACTGACTTCTGCTGGGAAGGGCATCAAAAATAAAGAAGAAATTCTTAGCTTGACAGAAGCTGTTCATTTGCCCCGCAAGGTGGCGATCATCCATTGTCCAGGACATCAAAAGGGAACTGGACCAATGGAAAGCGTAAATCAGATTGCAGACCAGGTAGCTAAAGGAGCAGTACAGGGACCACTAACTTTGATAATTGAAACCATGCCCCAGCCAGTCAAAGAGACCCCAGAAAAACAGATTCTCACAGAAGAAGAGGGGTTGGAATATTTGACTAATATACACTGCCTCACCCACCTGGGAACCAAAAAGATGATGAAACTAGTCAATAGATCCCCTTACCATATTCCTCAACTACAGAAGACAATAGAGGACCTGATAAAGAACTGTGGAGCATGTGTGCTCACCAATGCCAGGTCCAACAAGACTCTTGGCGAAAGACGCTTGAGAGGAGACAGGCCAGGGACTTATTGGGAAATTGACTTTACTGAGGTCAAACCAGCCAGATATGGAAATAAATACCTTCTAGTTTTTGTAGATACCATCTCAGGGTGGGCTAAAGCATTTCCCACCAAAAGAGAGACGGCCAATGTGGTGGTCAAGAAGATACTTGAAGAAAATTTTCCCTATTTTGGGATACCTAAGGTAATTGGGTCAGACAACAGACCTGCCTTCGTCGGCCAGGTAAGTCAGGGATTAGCCAGACAGCTGGGGATAAATTTGAAGTTACGTTGTGCCTTCAGACCCCAGAGTTCAGGACAGGTAGAGAGGAATAGAACTCTAAAAGAGACCTTGACCAAATTGAACTTAGAGACCGGCAGGAATGATTGGACAGTCCTTCTCCCTTACATCCTATTCCAGGTCCGAAATACTCCTGGAGCCTCATGTCTAATACCCTTTGAACCAATGTTTGGGGTGCCCCCACCCATCTATATGACAGTAGAGAATAGAACCTGTCCTAATGTCCTGATGTTTTCCCTTCCCCCATTCCCCCATCTCGCCTCCTAGCTCAGCTGAAGGCACTCAAGATCATGAGGAAAGAAATCTGGGAGCAGCTGAAAGAAACCTACTTAGCCACCGACTTGCTGGTGCCGCATCAGTTTGAAGTGGGAGACACAGTCTTGGTGAGAAGGCATCGAGCAGGGAACCTCGAACCATGATGGAAAGGACCCTACCTGGTGCTGTTAACTACACCCACCACTGTAAAGCTGTGCCTGCATCTCAAGGACAACTCTGAGCAGAGATTTCAACCCTCATACTCTGATTAAACAAACCTGGTAAGTGCTTAATGAGGAGGGGAACGTTGTTTGGTCAACTACCACAGTACAACCCCCTTGAACTTGGTGGCCCGACCTCACGCCTGATATTTGCAGTGTGCATTGACATCTGGGCACCCTGAGGAAGAAAGCAGAAAGATAGACCACAGGTCCTTCTGTATAATCAAGTGAAATTTTTGTATCTGAAAATCTTTGATATTGCCAAGGACTTTTTGCCATGTAAGATAACAGTACAGAAGTGTGGATTGCTATGTGGATCTACAGATGCCCTCTACTGTAACTATCATGGGATAAGACTGAGGAAGGTAACAGAGAATATGCAGTGAAGAGGAAAAGTGTCACAATCTGTGAAAGGCATCCATCAGGTAGACAGAGAGGCAGCAAGCTACTGGCTATATTAGAAATGTGTTATTCTTTTGTGATTGGAACTCAAGATCACTCAGGATGATATTTTCTAGTTCCATCCATTTGCCTATAAATTTCATGAATTCACTGTTTTTAATAGCATTCCATTGTATACATGTACCACATTTTCTGTATCCATTCCTCTGTTGAGGGACATTTGGGTGCTTTCCTGCTTCTGGCTATTATAACTAAGGCTGCTATGAACATAATGGAGCATGTGTCTTTATTACATGTTGGAGCATCTTCTGGGTATATTCCCAGGAATGGTATAGCTGGATCCTCAGGCAGTACTATGTTCAGTTTCCTGAACAACTGCCAAGCTGACTTCCAGAGTGGTTGGACCAACTTGCAATCCAACCAGGAGTGTTCCTCTTTCTCCACATCCTCACCAGCACCTGCTGTCACCAGAGTTTTTTGATCTTAGCGATACTGACTGGTGTGAAGTGGAATATCAGGGTTGTTTTGATTTGCATTTCCCTGATGACTAAGGATGTTGAACATTTCTTTAGGTGCTTCTCAGCTATTTGGTATTCCTCAGTTGAGAATTCTTTGTTTAGCTCTGTAACCATTTTGTAATAGGGTTATTTGGTTCTTTGGAGTCTAACTTCTTGAGTTCTTTGTATATATTAACTATTAGCTCTCTGTTGAATGTAAGATTGGTAAAGATCTTTTCCCAATTTGTTAGTTGCCATTTCATCCTATTGGCAGTGTCCTTTGCTTTACAGAAGCTGTGTAATTTTATGAGGTCCCATTTGTCAATTCTTGATCTTAGAGCATAAGTTATTGGTGTTCTATACTGGAAATTTTCCCCTGTGGCTATGTGCTCAAGGCTCTTCCCCACTTTCTTTTCTATTAGTTTCAGTGTGTCTGGTTTTATGTGGAGGTTCCTGGTCCATTTAAACTTGAGCTTTTACAAGGAGATAAGAATGGATCGATTTGCATTCAGAAGCATGATAACTGACAGTTGAACCAGCACCATTTGTTGAAAAGGCTCACACAGTATGCACTCACTAATAAGTGGATATTAGCGCAGAACATCCAAGATACAATTCACAGACCAAACAAAGCTCAAGAAGAAGGAAGACCAAAGTATGGATGCTTCTTAGAAGGGGGAACAAAATACCCATGGGAGGAGGAGATACAAAGTGTGGGACAGAGACTGAAGGAAAAGCTATCCAGAGGCTGCTCCACCTGGGGATCCATCTCATATACTATCACCAAACCAGACACTAATGTGGATGCCAACAAGTGCTTGCTGACAGGAGCCTAATATAGCTATAGACGATATAGATCTCCTGAGAGGCTCTGCCAGTACCTGATAGATACAGAGGTGGGTGCTATCAGCCAACCATTGGATTGAGCACAAGGTCCCCAATGAGAGCTAGAGAAAGGACCCAAGAAACTGAAGGAGATTTCAGCCCCAAAGGAGGAACACCAATATGAACCAACCAGTAACCCTAGAGCCCCCAGGGACTAAACTACCAACAAAAGAGTAGACATGAAGGGACCCATGGCTCCTGCTGCATATGTAGCAGAGGATGGCCTTGTTGGACATCAAAGGTAGGAGAAGCCCTTGGCCCTGAAAAGATATAATACTCTAGTAAAGGGAAATACCAGGACAAGGAAGCAGGAATGGGTGGGTTGGTGAGCATGGGAAAGGGGGGATGGATAGAGTATTTTCAGAGAGGAAATCAGGAAAGAAGATAGTATTTGAAATGTAAATAAAGAAATTATCTATTAACAAAAAGGAAAAAAGAAAAGAAAAAGAAAAAGAAATGTGTTATTATTCATGGTATGTAAGAGCTCTACAGCATTATTATAGTATCTGCACTTTACAAAAACAATTTTTTGATAATATAAAAATACACTGTAGCACAAAACAAATAAGAAAATGGATGAAAGCTCAAGGGAACAATACATGATTAATTGCCAAAGAGTTCTGCTGATAATAATTGCTATTGGAATTTTAAAAAGAAAATTTAGATAATAATGATTAGTGAAAATGTTTAAATGAGGCCAAGGACATGAGTTTGATTTCTTTTTGGGTCATTTTTTATGAGTTAAACTATTTAATCACATTTAATCTCAATCTCTCTCTCTCTCTCTCTCTCTCTCTCTCTCTCTCTCTCTCTCTCTCAATATCTCTCTCTCTCTTTCTGTGTGTGTGTGTGTGTTAAAGAAAATTAAGCAAGAAATTATTGAACAGTAGAATTCATTACTTCATTTTACTGAAAGTAAATATTCCACAAATCTTAGCATTTGTGTCCTTCTGCTGAGTATATTAAAGATTTGACTTTACTTGTATAGATACAACAATTTTTCTTCTTTTCTACAAATAGTAAATGGACTCAGAAAACAATTGGCGGAACAACACACACATCACAATAGTCACAGATAATATAAAATATCTGATCTAAATCTAAGCAAGCAAACAAAAGATCTGTATGACAAGAACTTCAAGTACCTGAAGAAAGTGAAGACCTCAGAAGATGGAAAGATCTCCCATGCTCATGGATTTGTAGGATTAACATAGTAAAAATGGCCATCTTACCAAAAGCAATCTACAGATTCAATGCAATCCCACTAACATTCCAACACAATTCTTCACAAACATGGAACAAACAATTCTCAACTTCATATGGAAAATCAAAAACCCAGGGTGGCCAAAACAGTACTCAACAATAAAAGAACTTTTATGGGAAGCACAATCACTGACCTCAAGCTGTAATACAGAAAAATAGTGATGATAAAAACCACTTGGTATTCATACAAGTAGATCAATGGAATAAAATTGAAGTCCAAGAAATAAATCTACATACATTTGGATAAAGAAGCCAAAACCATCCAGTGGAATAAAGAAAGCATCTTCTACAAATGGTATTGTTCTAACTGTTGGTCTGCTTGTGGAATAATGTAAATTAATCTTTATTTATCACCTTGTAAGAAGCTCAAGTGGTCAAGAGGTCCAAGCGGATCAAGGACCTCAACATAAAACCAGATACACTGACTCTAATAGAAGAGAAAGTGTGAAAGAGCCTTGGAACACTTTGGCACAGAGGAACATTTCCTGAAATAATACCAGTGCCTCAGGCTCTAAGATCAACAATTGACAAATTGGACCTCATTAAACTGAAAAGGTTCTGTAAGGCAAAGGACACTGTTAATAGGATAAAATGGCAACCTACAGATTGGAAAAATATCTTCACTAACCCTACATCTGATAGAGGGCTAATATCAAATTTTTATACTCAGTTCAAGAAATTAGACTCTAAAAACTCAAATAACCCAATTAGAAAATGTGCTACAGAACTAACATAGAATTCTCAAACGGGGAATCTTGAATGACTGAAAAGCACTTAAAGAAAGGTTTAACATCCTTAGTCATCAGGGAAGCACAAATCAAAACTACTCTGAAATTCCAACTTATGCTAATCAGTATGGCTAGGATATATATATATATAAAAAAAAAAAAAAAAAAAAACTCAAGTTACAGCGCATGTTGCCTAGGCTATAGAGAAAGAAACACTCCTCACAATTGCTGGTACAATTGCAAACTGGTAAAAAACACTCTGGAAATCAGTCTGGCATTTCCCCAGAAAATTGGAAATAGTTCTATCTGAAGACCCAGCTATACTGCTTCTGTCATATACCCAAACATTGCTCTACTTTACTACAAGGACACATGCTCAACTATGTTCACAACAGCTTTATTCATACTAGCCAGAAGCTAGAAACACCCCAGATGTCCCTCAACTGAAGAATGGATACAGAAAATCTGGTTCATTTACACAATAGAATATTACTCAGCTACTAAAAATTAGAACATTATGAAATTTGCAAGCAAATGGACAGAAGGAGAAAATATGCTGAGTGAGGTAACCCAGATCCAAAAGGACATGTAGGGCTATGCACTGATAAGTGGATAGTAGCCCCAAAGTACAGAATTTCCAAATACAACCCACAGACCATAAGAAGTTTAAACAGAAGGAAGGCCCAAGTATGGATATCTGAAAACCACTTAGAAGGGGAACAAAATAATCATGGAAGGCAGAGGAAGGGAGGATTCTGGGTGGGACAGGGGAGGGAAAAGGAAAAGGGGAGGCAGGATTGGATATTGGATATAGGAAAGAAGCCCAGAGGGCCAGGAGAATGAATGGAAACATTCAGCTGCAGAGGGTGGAAGGCATTGTAGGAGTTGGGGTTGGGGCAAGGGAACCTTTTGGAATTCCCAAAGACTTGGGATGTGAGGCTCCCAGGACTCAATGGTCATTACCTTAGCCAAAATGCCCCATGATTAGGAGATGGAACATGAAGAGACACGTCCAATAGATAGGGCCCCCAGTGGAGGGATGGGGGTCACCAACCTACCTATAAATTTTTTGATTCATAATTGTTTCTGTCTAAAACAAAAACAGGGATAAAATGGCACAGAGATTGAGGAAAAGGCCATCCAGGGACTGGCCCAGCTTGGGAGCCATCCCAACGGTGGCCACCAAATCCTGATGCTATTACTGATGCCATGTTGTGTTTGCAGACAGGAGCCTAGCATGGCTTTCCTCTGAGAGACACTACAGACAGCTGATTGAGACAGATGCAGATATTTCCAGATTTTGAGCCAAGCATTAGACAGAAGGACCCTATAGAAGAGTTAGGGCAAGGATTGAAGGAGCTGAAGGGGATGGCAACTCCATAGGAAAACCAACAGTATCAACTAACCCAGACCCCAGGGAGCTCCCAGAGAGTAAATCACCATCCAAAGAGCATGGGCTGGTCTGTGGCCCCTGGCACATGTGTAGCAGAGGACTGCCTTGTCTGTCCTCAGTAAGAAAGGATGGGCCTAATACTGTAGATACTTGATGTCCCTGGAAAGGGGAATAAGGGGGTTGTGAGGTGGGGATTGTGTAGAGCCTTATTGAGGTGCCATGCCACCTGGCAGGAACTTGATATCAACCATATGTGAAGTTCCTCTCCCAGCCTTTGAGTGGGAACTTCTGTGTCAGCCATAATCCCCTCCACCTAGGGTGGAGTGCTCAGACAAAGGTAAAGCCTATTCTTCAAGGACCTGCAGCTTCCTGAAAACCACTAGCCACCTGTGGAGCAACTGAACTGATTCTGCTGAGAAGCTTCCAGACTTTTCCCCGCCTATATATATTGGGAGTTGTTCATTAAACTTTGAGACCTTGAATAGCAAACGTTATCTTGGTTTCCGTCTCTTTTTTGCCACGTTCCCATACATCCCCAGCTTCCCTTCCAGGTAACCTGTTCAATGTAACTGCATGTAACTGTGGGCAGTTACAGGGTTGATGAGTGAGTGAGGGGGTGAGGGAGGTAGGGAGGGAGACACCCTCTCAGAGGCAAAGGACAAGGGGAATGGGGTGAACAACTCTTGGAGGTGAGACTGAGAAGAGGAACAACATTTCAAATGTAAATAAATTAAACAATTTAACAACAACAAAGACTTTTTTGGGGTAAGCTCTGACCAAATTGTCTTCCACTCAGTCCCACAGACTTTAGTAACTTATCCTACAGTGTTTGAGAGACAGAACATATGTTACAGCATCACAGTAACAGTGAGAGACATACTTTGGACATCAATCCAAGTTTAAAGAGAGAAACAACTACTTTAAACATAGACATGTTGAGGCCTTTAACAGCCAGATGTTACCCCAGTAAGTTTGTCCTACTTGCAAAGGGAATTGGCGCATCCTCTGGGTTTACTTTCTTACCAATAAATGTAAGTCTATACCCAATAAAATGTAAGGCTTTGGGGGCCTATATTATCATTGTTATCTTTCCTGTTTTTATTACCATTAAAGTGGAGTCAGTTCTTGCTGTGTTTTGCATTTAAAATGTTCCATATAGACTCTTGTATTTAAACATGTGGTATCTAGCAGGTAATACTGTCTTGGGAAGCTGGAATCTAGCTTTAGGAGGTATGTTCCAGCTCTAGGAAGCAGTTTTCTGGCCTCGCTTTGGAGGTGTGATGACCATCATTGCAGTGTGATCAGCCACATGCTAACACTGCACAGCACTGCAGCCACTACTCTTTACCTGTTGCCTCAAAGTGTGAGCCAAAATGAACCCTTCTATTGGTTTTTGTTGGGCACTTGGTAGCAGTGACTGCGGAATACCTAATACAGTTCTCTTGGATTGGAGTGTACCTATCCCTCATTGATCCATGTCTTACTCTGACCTCATAAAGAGCCATTGTGGGCCTTCCAGTTCCCACCTATGCCTGCTGAAAGCAGAGACGTGATCCCACACATCCCACATCCTAGTTGCAGCTTGACTCCCTAGGTATTCAGACATATCCAGCTTCACATGTGAGACCCTAAACCCTGCCTAGAGACCTGGCTTGCCAGGACCCCTGCAACCGGGGCAAGCAGATTCTCTGCCCAGCTGGAGATATGGCACCTTCTGGTTTCCACCTGTGCCCAGTGGGAGCAGAGGCCTGATCCCACACAACACAACACCAGTGGCAGCTTGACTCCCCAGGATCACATGATCACAGGAAGAGCAGACTCCAGCCAGAGACAGGGAGGCCAGATAAGACCAGAGATAACCAGATGGTGAGAGGCAAGCAGCAGAAACCAATTTGTCTTGGCAATATCAGAACCCATTTGTCCTACCACAGCAAGTCGTGGATTCCCAAACTTACCCTTAAAACAAGATTCAGATCTAAACTCTTATTTCATGAAGATAATAGAGGACTTTAAATAGGACAAAAATAAATCTTAAAGAAATACAGGAGAACACAAATAAACAGCTTTTAAAGAGAAAGTGCATAAATGCCTTAAAGAAATACAGGAGAACACAATCAGGTGAAGGTGCTCTGTTAGAATCACGGTTCCAGACAGACCACACCAGGACAAACAGTTCCACATGAGGCTTATTGTAGGAGAGAAGTGCAAAGGTAGAGGTGAAAGAGAAGGTGGGGAAGAGAGAGAGAGAGAGAGAAAGAGAGAGAGAGAGAGAGAGAGAGAGAGAGAGATCAGTGGAGGGGTCTTCCTTTTATATGGATAGTGATGTAGCCACAGTAAAGGAGGGAGGTAAGCAAAGTGGATTCTGGGAATATGGTGGATGTTGCCTTGGCAAGAGATGTGTGGGTCGATGTTACCTAGGTGTGATGTCACTGGGTTCGGAGCTGAGTCTGATACCAACAGAAAGAATTGAACAAAACTGTCCAAGATCTAAAAATGGAAGTAGAATCACTAAAGGAAACTCAAAAGGAGACAGCCCTGGAGATAGAAAATCTAGGAAAGAGAACAGGAGTCACAGATACAAGCATCTCCAACAGAATACAAGAGATAGAAGAGAGAATCTCAGTTGCAGAAGATACAATAAAAGACATAGACATAGCAGTCAAGGAAAAGACAAAAAACAAAAAGCTCCTATCTCAAAACATTAAAAAAAAAAATCCAGGACACAATGAAAAGACCAAATCTGAAAATAATAGGTATAGAAGAGAGTGAAGATTCCCAACTCAAAGGGACAGCAAACATCTTCAGTAAAATTATGGAATAAAACTTTCCAAACCTAAAGAAAGAAATGCCCATAAACATACAAGAAGCCTACAGAACACTAAAAAAATGTGAACAGAAAAGAAATACCTCTTGTCATATAATTAAAACACCAAATACACAGAACAAAGAAAGTATATTGAAATCAGTAAGGGGAAAAATGTCAAGTAACTTATAAAGGAAGACCTATCAGAATTACACCAGACTTCTCACCAGAGACTATAAAAGCCTGAAGATCCTGGAAAGATGTCATACAGACCCTGAGAGAACAATAATGACAGCCCAGGCTACTATATCCAACAAAACTCTCAATTAACATAGATGGAAAAAACAAAATCTTCCAAGACAAAACCAAATTTAAATAATATCTTTCTACTAATCCAGTGCTACATAGTATAAATCAAACACAAAGAGGGAAAATACACTCAAGAAAAAGCAAGAAATTAATCTTTTCACAACAAACCCAATAGAAGGGAAATACACAAAAATAATTCCAATTCTAACAACAAAAATAACAGAAAGCAATGATCATTGGTCCCTAATTGGGATGTTGGTCCCTCAACAACAATGGATTCAATTCCCCCCAAAAAAGACATAGGCTAACAGACTAGATATGTAAATAGCATCCAGCATTTTGTCACATATAGGAAACACACCTCACAGTCAAACACAGACATTCCCTCAAAGTAAAAGGATGGGGAAATTTTTCCAAGCAAATAGTTCAAAGAAACAAGATAGAGCAGCCATTCTAATATCAAAAAAAAAAAAAAAATAGACATTCAACCAAAAGTTATCAAAAAGGATAGGGAATGTCACTACATACTTATCAAAGGAAAAACCCACCAGGATGAACTCTCAATTCTGAATGTCTATGCTCCAAAAACAAGGGCACCCACATTTGTAAAAGAAACTCTACTAAAGCTCAAAGCACACATTGATCTTCACACAATAATAGTGGGAGACTTCAACACCCAACACTCATCAATGGACAGATGGAAACAGAAACTAAACAGAGAAACAGTAAAATTAAAAGAAGTTATGAAACAAATGGATTTAACAGATATCTACAGAACACTTCACCTTAAAACAAAAGAATATACCTTCCTCTCAGCACCTCATGATACCTTCTCAAAAATTGACCATATAATCATACACAAAACAAACCTCAAAAAATAAACGAACCTTTAAGTAATCCCATGTATTCTCTGAGACTACCACAAACTAAAACTGGTCTTCAATAGCAAAAAAAAAAAAAAAGAAAAGAAAAGAAAAAAGAAAAGAAAGAAAGAGAGAGAGAGAGAGAGAGAGAGAGAGAGAGAGAGAAAGAAAGAGAAAAAGAAAAAAAGCAGAAAGCCCACATAAATGTAAAAGCTGAATAACTATCAGATCAGGGAAGAAATAAAGAAATTAAAGACAAAACACATTTTAGAATTCAATGAAAATAAAGGCACAACATGCCCAAACTTGATGGGACACAATGAAAGCAGTGCTAAGAGGAAAACTCAAAGCTCTGAGTGCCTCCAAAAATAAACTGGAGAGAGCACACACTAGCAGCTTAACAGCTAATCTGAAAGCTCTAGAATAAAAAATAAGCAAATTCACCCAAGAGGAGAAGTCAGGAAATAATCAAATTCATGGCAGAAATCAACCAAGTAGAAACCAAAAACTATACAAAGAATCAACAAAACTAGGATCTGGTTCTTCGAAAAATCCTGGAAAAACCCTTAGCCAGATTACCCAGTGGGCTCAGAGGCAGTATCCAAATTAACAAAACCAGGAATGAAAAGGGAGACATAACAGAAACTGAGGAAATTAAAAAATAATCAGATTTTTACTACAAAAGTCTATACTAAACAAAACTAGAAAACTTGGACAAAATGGATGATTTTCTAAACAGATACCAGGTACCAAAGTTAAATTAGGATCAGATAAAACATCTAAACAGCCCTATAACTCTCAAGGCAATAGATGTAATCATTAAAAATCTCCCAACCAAAAAAAGCCCAGGGCCAGATGAGTTTAGTGCAGAATTCTATCAGACCTCCAAAGAAGATCTAATACCAATACTCTTCAAACTATTCCATAAAATAGAAACAGAAGGAACACTACCTATTTCTATGAAGCCACAATTACACTGATCCCTAAACCACACAAAGACCCAACAAAGAAAGAGAACTTCATATCAATTTCTTTTATGAATATTGATGCAAAAATACACAAGAAAATACATGCAAACCTAATCAAAAAACACATCAAAATGATCATCCACTAGAAACAAGTAGGCTTCATCCCTGTAATGCAGGAATGGTTCAATACATGGAAATCCATCAATATAATCCAATATATAAACAAACTCAAAGAAAAAAGCCTGATGATCATCTCATTATATGCAGAAAAAGCCTTTGACAAAATAGAACACACATTCATGCTAAAATTCTTAGAAAGATCAGGAATTCAAGACACCTACCTAAATGTAATAAAGCAACATGCAGCAAACCAACTGCCAACATCAAATTAAATGAAAAGAAACGTGAATCAATCCCACTAAAATTAGGGACAAAGCAAAGCTGCCCACTCTCTTCCTATTTATTCAATATACTTTTCAAAGTTCTAGCTAGAACAATTAAACAGCAAAAGGAGATCAAAAGAATACTAAGTGGAAAGGAAGAGGTTTCACTATTGGCAGGTGACATTACATAAGCAACCCAAAAATTCTACTGGTGAACTCCAGCACTTGATAAACAACTTCAGCAAAGTGGTTGGATATAAAATTAATACAAACAAATCAGTAGCCTTCCTATACTCAAAGGATAAAAGGGATGAGAAATAAATTAGGGAAAAAGCACCCTTCACAATAGTGACAAATAATATAAAATAGCTTGATATAACTCTCACCAAGCAAATGAAAGATCTGTATGACAAGAATTTTCAAGTCTCTGAAGAAAGAAATTGAAGACCTCAGAAAATGGAAAGGACTCCCATTCTCATGGATTGGCAGGATTAATATAGTAAAAATGGCCATCTTGCCAAAAGCAATCTACAGATTCAATCCCCATCAAAATTCCAACTCACATCTTCATAGACTTAAAAAAATGTGGTATATATTCACAATGAAGTACTCTTCAGCCATTAGAAACAATGAATTCATGAAATTCTTAGACAAATGGATGGAGCTGGAGAACATCATACTAAGTGAGGTAACCCAGTCTCAAAAGATCAACCATGGTATGTACTCACTGACAAGCTGACATTAGCCTAGAAACTTGGATTACCCACGTCATAATCCACATATCAAATGATGTCCAAGAAGAAGGAAGGAGTGGCCCCTGGTTCTGGAAAGACTCAGTGCAGCAGTATAGGGCAAAACCAGAACAGGGAAGTGGGAAGTGGTGGATGGGGAACAGGGAAGAGGGCTTATGGGACTTTTGGGGAGTGGGGAGCCAGGAAAGGGGAAATCATTTGAAATATGAGTAAAAAATATATCGAATAAAAAAAAGAGCAATTCTCAAATTCATTTGAAATAACAAAAAACCTAGGATAGTGAAAACTGTTCTCAACAATAAAAGAACTTTTGGGGAATCACCATCCCTGACCTCAAGCTATCGTATAGCTCAATAATGGAAAAAGTGCATGGTATTGGCACAGAAAAAGGCAAGTAGATCAATGGAATAGAATTGAAGACCCAGAAATGAACTCACAGACCTTTGATCATTTGTTCTTTGACAAAGAAGCTAAAACCATTCAGGAAAAAGAAAGACACCATTTTCAACTGGCAGTCTGCATGTAGAACTGCAAATTGATCCATAACTCTCTCCTTGAACAAAGATCAAATTTCAGTGGAGCAAGGACTTCCACATAAAACCAGATACACTGAACCTAACAGAAGATATAGGGGGTAAGATATACTTGGGCACAGGGGAAATTTTCCTGAACAGAACACCAATGGCTTATGCTTTAAGAGCAAAAATAAACAAATGGGACCTCATAAAATTGAAAAGATTCTGTAAACCAAGGGACACTAACAATAGAACAAAACGGCAACCCACAGGTTGGGAAAAGATATTTACCAACCCTACATCTGATAGAAGTCTAATATCCAAAATATACAAAGAAAACGGACTCCAGAGAAACAATCCTATTAAAAAGTAGAGTATAGCACATGCCTTTAATCCCAGCACTTGGGAGGCAGAGGCAAGCAGATTTCTGAGTTCGAGGCCTGCCTGGTCTACAGAGTGAGTTCTAGGACAGCCAGGGCTACACAGAGGATCCCTGTCTCAAAAAAAATAAATAAATAAAAATAAAAAAAAATAAAATAAAGTAGAGTACAGCTGGAGAGATGGCTCAGCAGGTAAGAGAACCAACTGCTCTTCCGAAGGTCCTGAGTTCAAATACCAGCACCCCCATGGTGGCTCACAACCATCCACAAAGAGATCTGAAACCCTCTTCTGGTGTCTAAAGACAGCTACAGTGTACTCACATATAAAAAGTAGAGTTCAGAGTGAAATAGAGAATTCTCAAAGAAAGAATCTTGAATGTCTCGGAAACACTTAAAGAAATGTACAACAGGCACCCGGGATCAAAGGATCAGAGGTGAAGAGGACACAGCATCTGTCCCAACACTGGGAGTAACTAGGACCAGTAGGACCCAGGCCTCATGAACTCTGCCTGACCAGTGAAACCGGTTCCTCCCATTGTGGGCCAGTGCCCTAAGCAGACCTTGGGTGCAAACTCTGCAGCCAATCCCACAACTCCCAGAGGAAACTCCACTCCCAGGCTCTTTTATGAGCCCCAGATTCTGGGATCTCAGGATCCCAGGAGCTTGGTCACACCAGGATCTCAGGGTTCTTGAGGCAGCTTGACTACCAAGAGCTCAGACACACCCAGGATCTCATAGATCACAGGCTCCCAGAATCACAGGATCACAGAGACAGCTTGACTCTGAGGAGGTCTGACACAACCAGGATCACAGAAAGGACAGGCTCCAGTCCGATATAGCTAGGGAAGACAGCACTAGAGATAACCAGATGTTGGGCAGCAAGCATAAGAACATACACAACAGAAACCAAGGTTACTTGGCATCATCAGAACCCAATTCTTCCACCATAGCAAGTCCTGGATACACCATCACACCAGAAAAGCAAGATTCAGATCTAAAATCAATTCTTATGGTGACAATAGAAGATGTTAAGAAGGGCATAAATAACTCCCTTAAAGAAATATGGGAGAACACAGGTAAACAGCCAAAAGCCCATAAAGAGAAAACACAAAAATCCCTTAAAGAATTACAGGAAAACACAAACAGGTGAAAAAAATGAACAAAACCATCCAGGATCTAAAAATGGAACTATAAACAATAAAGAAATCACAAAGTGAGACAACCCTGGAGATAGAAAACCTAAGAAAGACTTCAAGAATCATAGATGCAAGTGTCATCAATAGAATACAAGAGATAGAAGTGAGACTCTCGGGTGCAGAAGACACCATAGAAAATATTGACATAACAGTCAAAGAAAACACAAAAAGCAAAAAACTCCTAACCCAAACATCCATGAAATCTAGGACACATGAGAAGACCCAACCTAAGGATAATAGGTATAGAAGAGAGTGAAGATTCCCAACTTAAAGGGCCAGTAAATATCTTCAACAAAATTATAGGAAAAAAAACTTCCATAACCTAAAGAAAGAGATGCCCATGAACATATAAGAAGCCTGCAGAACTCCAAATAGACTGGACCAGAACATAAATTCATCCGGTCACATAATAATCAAAACACCAAGCGCACTAAACAAAGAAAGAATTTTAAAAGCAGTATGGGGGAAAAGGCCAAGTAACATATAAAGGCAGGCCTATCAGATTTACACCAGACTTCTCACCAGAGACGATGAAGGCTAGAAGATCCTGGGCAGACCTCATCAGACCCTAAGAGAACACAAATGCCAGCCCAGGCTACTATACCCAGCAAAACTTTCAATTACAATAGATGGAGAAACCAAGATATGCCATGACAAAACCAAATTTACACAATAAATTTCCACAAATCCTGCCCTATAAAGGATAATAGATGGAAAACACCAACAGGAGGGAAACTACACCCCAGAAAAAGCAAGAAAGTAATCTTTCAACAAACCCACACAAACATAATCCCACCTCTAACAACAAAAATAACAGGAAGTAACAATATAAAATTAATATTACCAACTTATCCTAATCAATTGAAATTCAAAAATATGAGTAATTTGAAATTTGTTGGCTGTCACCCAGTGGTATCTCTAATTTGGGAACTGGAGAAATATGTCTAATATTGTACAATCCATATACATTTTCTGCTTGTTTGTACATGACAGGGACTTGCTGTGTACCACATAATGGTGTTGAAGTCATGCTTCTCCTATCCCAGCCTCTCTATTAGTATGATTGTTTATTTAATGTTTTTACACTATAGTATGGTTTTCAGAACATATTACATATTTCAAAATTATTTATACAACCAAAAAAATGTAGACAATTAATTGGGAGGTGGCTTGTAAGAGAACAACAAAGAGTGCAACTGAGTGTTTTGCTTGATATTTATAATTATCAATTATCAATTTTGAAGAAGACAATCTTATATGCTATTCTTTTTCTGAGATGAATGCTTTTCAAAATCATCACAGTCAATGACCCAGAATCTTACCCTCACCTAATGTCTGTGCCACCCTCCAAGCATAACCATTGTTCATTGAAATAGTTGAATGACTTCATGGATAGACCATCTTAATATACACACCGTTTCGTAAATGAATGTAACCTGTTTTCTGCAGACTGAGAATGATGATAATCACTCAAGTAAAATAGCTTTGACCATAGCAGGAAACTGTATCCAAATAATTGTGCCTATAATGCTTTCCTTGGCATAGTAGAACTGTCAACTCTTAGCTTAGCTACTGTGGAGATAAAATCATTTGGTGATATGAGGGACATTGAAGTATAACCTTATTTCAATGAACTCCAATGTCTAAAAATTGTTCTTATTTAGGTTTGTACCACAGTAAGAGCCAAGATTTTAAGCTCTACTAAAAACAGAACAAACAAAAAAGACTTTATCTTTTTATGTTCATTTAATAAAATGCCCATCATTTTTATGATTGGGAAAATATATATATATATATATATTGTGTTGAATATAATAAAAATAATTTAAAAAGAAATGTTCAACATCCTTATCAGGGAAATGCAAATCAAAACAACCCAGAGATTCTACCTCACACTAGTCAGAATGGCTAAAATAAAAAACTCATGTGACAGCAGATGCAGGCAAGAATGTGAAGAAAGAGGAACATTCTTTCATTGTTGGTGGGAAAGCAAGCTAGTAAAACCACTTTGGAAATCAATCTGGTAGTTTATGAGAAAATTGGAAATAATTCTTCCTGAAGACCTAGCTATACTGTTCCTGGGCATATACCCAAAAATGTTCCATCATATAACAAGGACACATGCTCCACTACATTCATAGAAACCTTATTTATAATAGCCAGAAGCTGTAAACAACCCAGATGTCCCTAAACAGAAGAATACAGAAAATGTGGTACATAAAATGACGACTTCATGAAATTCAGGCAAATGGATTGAACTAGAAAATATTATCCTGAGTGTGGTAACCCAGATACAAAAAACACACAAAGTATGTACTCACTAATAAGTGCATACTCACCCAAAAGCTCACAATGCCTATGATGTAACCAACCTACAGGCCATATGGAGCATAATTATGGGAGGAAAAAACTGACTAGATGATGACTACATATTTTATGATTAGACAACAGTAACCCTGGGGAGACATCTTAATAAAAAAAAAAACCTTAAGCCTAGGCAGTGGGATCAAACCTTGGACCATACAGGACCAAGCATGATACAACAAACGGTTAGAAGGCAGGGATTTAGTGTCCCTACCTTTCCCACATTCATTTTGCCCATGCTACAAGAAAATCCTAAGAACAGAAAAGAGACTATAATGATGTACAGTTTGCCACCCAGTCTGAACTGCTTGAACAAGAAGATAACTGCCATTTGCAGAATCTGCCCCCAGCTTGTCCACAAGGCTCATTTCATGAGCAGAACTTGGAGAGAGACAGAGAGCAGTGACACCTCTGATGAAAGCTGTACCAAAGTGTCTTCAGAGGACTCATCACTAGAAATGTATTCTAGCCAGTCATCCATAGATGTGTCCAAAGCTGGTTCTAACAATTCAAAGAGCAAGGTTTCCTGACAGGGTGTTTTATCTCATCATGCCTCTGTGGAAGAGGCCCAGTGTAAGGGCACCTACATACCCAGTAAAAAGATAAAAAGCATCTCTTCCACAAACCTCAACTCAGGAGAACTTCATGGAACAGCACTATGACATGACTACAGCTGGTTCAAAGGACAACATGACCTCACAGGATAGTTCATTTCCATTCTCCAGCAAGGAGGGCTAGCATGAGGGTCCTGATGTACAAGAAAGAAAATTCAGCCCATCCTCTCCAGATATGTCCTAGGGACACCTTAGTGGCTGGTGTCAGATTGCACCCAGGAGGAAGTAAAGGCATCTAACCTGAATGTTTCTTCTTCAGCAGTCCTGGTGCCAAGATTTTCTGCTTTAGTTCTTCATGGTAATTTCCCTGGAAAGGGAGGCACCCTGTCTACATAAATAGAGCACAACCCCCATGCTCCAGACATCAATTGCACATCCATTATACCCCTTACCTTTAGAGAGTTTCCTTTCAAAGAAGGATCTGGAAAACTCTGAAGAATGTGGTCATAAAAGGCCTGGGAACTTTATGTTGCTGCCTGATAATCCAAAAGAGAGCGTACCTAGCCAGCAACAAAATTCTGGCTGCGGGTTAAAGGGGCCGTGGAGGCAGCTGTGGAAACAGTGCACTTGGAGGCACTGTGATCATTGGATGATGATACAAGAGAGGAGAGAAGCTTGCTGAGAATGTAGACAGGTGTAGGAGAGGGGCCAGGTAGGTTCATGATGGCTGGTGGTGCCACAACTACACCAGCCAAGTGAGGTGCTCTATGGAACTTATAAATCCTGTAAACAAGGTACCAAGGTATGAGGGTCATCACCAGGAAAACCTGCCTCAGAAGACCTTCCATGCATAGGATGTTATGGATATTGTAGCTTTGTGTCCCCAAGCAGCAGGCTGAGAAAGTCTGGTGCCTTAGCTGCCTGTATAACTCTGTGTTGCAGCTACCATAGGACTCCTGGGACCACAGTCAATAAGTGACAAAGCCTGAGGCCAGCTTCATTTTCATGGTGCATAGGGCAGGAGATGCCCCTCAAGCCCTAACACACTGGATGGAAGAGGGACACATAGATCTCCTTGATGGAAAAGGCTCCTGCTGGTCGAACACAAAAGTAGTAGCAACAGAGCCAGAAGTAGCACTGTCAGCCAGATGATGGACTGGGAGCAACAAGAGAAGAAAAATGTGTTCTGATCCCGGAAGCATCTAACACCCCTCTGACCCTTTGTTGTGGGAGAACACCATGTGAGGCATCTTGGAGAACTTCCCGCAGTGAGTTCTCTCTCCTGGCAAGAGTCAAGTGATCAGTGTAAGGTACTTCTCAAGTCCCCTCCATCCACCACCTCCATTGCTATGTGCATGGGGCAGGGAGAGTCAGCTGGTGTTACTGCCTTCTCAGTCACCTAGGCATGGGCATCATTTCTCCAGTAAGAAGTCTAAAGAAAGACTGCTATCTGCAAGAGCCAGATATACAAGACATAGACAACACTGGCAGTCTTTATACCTGGTCTGCTCTAAAGCAGTGATATTAACCAATACCTACCATGAAGATGGCCCATTTAAAAATAAGTTCCAGATATCAAAAGCTGAGTGATTTCTGATTTTAGGCATTGTGTGTCCAAGAGAAGATCAGCCATCAGAGAGCTGTGCTTAAGATTTGCTAGGCAGAAGTGTTACCAAGAGTGTCACATGCAGAAGCCTGGACATATATATATATGGCATAAATAACTTGAAATAGAGAGAGTATTTACTCATTACAGTAAACTTTTTTGTGTTTGAAAAAATCGGAGGCAAGAACATCTATTAAAAAATATGCACTGTGAACAACACTTAAGAGAAAATTTAAGAACAAATCCAAGAGTGGCACAGCAAGTCCAGCATATACTTAACTCTGAACAATGTGAAATGCAATGGAGATAGTGGGTGCTTAGTATAGTTCATTCTCAGACTCCTTGCAACAGTATCTAGGTTGCCACTCTTGTGTTTGTTAATGAAAGGTGAACAGGGCAAGTTTCTAGGTACCTTGCTATTGATAACCTGCTGATTATGCTGACAGTTTACACTAAATTTCTCAAATATTTAATTAAATACTACCAAATGAGGAAAAGGAAGGGAACCAGAGGGAGTAGAAGATGAAATAAAGTAGGTAAAAGGGAAAGATAATGGGAATGATTACATCATATACATGAAAATCAAGCTAGCTGCATGTTGTCCTTGGAGTTCCATTATATTAACACCTTTAGTAAACAAGGAAAATCCACAAGGCCCACAGAAAAAGGATCATACTGGCCTACTCCAACAGAAACATTCAGTCCAAGGCTGCCCATCAGAGGTCTGTTGGACACGGAATATGCGCTAGGCTCACCTTCCCAATACTTGCTATGCAAGGAACATCTAGGGACTACCAAATGGCTAAAAGCAAGCACAAAAACACAAACAAGTCAAGGCACCTTTTCTGAGCAAAGCTATCTCACTACACAAGCCCTGGATATCATAATACAATAGAAGCACAAGAAAATGACCTTTAAATCCAACATTATAAAGATGATAGATGTTTTTGAAGAGAAAATTAGGTCGTAAAAGAAATACAGAAAAATACAAACAAATAGAGGACGTTATTGTTTTTAATTTTTATTAGATATTTGCTTTATTTACATTTCTTTTTTATTGAATATATTCTTGTTATATTTCAAATGTTATGCCCTTTCCTAGTTTCCCCCCTCCCTGAAAACCCCCAACCCATTCTCCCACCCTCTACCTCCAAGACCCAACCCACTCTCACCAACTCCCCACCCCTCGATTTCCCCATGCTGGGGCATCTATTGAGCCTTCACATGACCAAGGACCTTTCCTCCCACTGATGCCCAACAAGGCATTCCTCTGCCACTCTTTTGACTGGAACCATGTATACCCCTTAGTTGATGACTTAGCCCCTAGATGCCCTTGAGGACCTAGTTGGCCAACATCATTCTTCCTATGGGGCTGCAAACCCCTTCAGCTCCTCCAGTCTCCCTCCAACTCCTCCACCCCAAACTCAGTCCATTGATTGGCTGCTAGCATCTGCCTCTGTATCTCTAAGGTTCTGGCAGGGACCCTCCAGAGGCAACCATAACAGACTCCTTTCAGTATGCACTTCTTGTCATCCGTAGTAGTGTCGGGGTTTGGTGACCGTTTATAGGATGAATCCCCAGGTAGGACCGTCTCTGGGTGGCCCTTTCTTCAGTCTCTGCTCCACATTTTGTCTCCATAATTTCTCCTGTGAGTATTTTGTTCCCTTTCTCAGAGGAACCAAAGCACTCCCACTTTGGTATTACTTCTTGAGTTTCCTGCGGTCTATGAATTATAACTTGTTATTTTAAGCTTTTTGTCTAATATCCACTTATCACTGAGTGCGTACCATGTGTGTTCTTTCATGATTGGGTACCTCACTCAGGATAACACTTCCTAGTTCCATCCATTTGCCTAAGAATTTCATGAGTTAATTGTTTTTAATAGCTGAATAGTATTACATTGTGTATATATACCAAAATTTCTGTATGCATTTCTCTGTTGAAGACATCTGGGTTCTTTCCAGCCTCTGGTTTTTATAAATAAGGCTGCTACGAATATAGCGGAGCATGTATCCTTATTACATGTTGAAGCATCTTCTGGGCATATGCCCAGAAGTGGCATAGCTTTCTGAGGAACCGACAAACTGAATTCCAGAGTGGTTTTAACAACTTGCAATCCCACCAGCAATGGAGTATTCCTTTCTCCACATCCTCTCCAGCATCTACTCTCCCCTGAGTTTTTCATTCTGACTAGAGTAAGGTGGAATCTCGGGGTTGTTTTGATTTGCACTGCCCTGATAACTAAGGATGCTGAACATTTCTTTAGGTGTTTCACAGCCAACTAAGGAGATTCCTCAGTTGAAAATTCCCTGTTTGGCTCTGAACCCCATTTTTAATAGGATTATTTGATTCTCTGGAGTCTAAGTTCTTGAGTTCTGTGTATACCTTGAATATTAGCCCTCGATCAGATGTAGGATTGGTAAAGATTTTTTTCCAATCTGTTGGTTGCTGTTTCTTCCTATTGACAGTGTCCTTTGCCTTACAGAAGCTTTGCAGTTTTATGAGGTCCCATTTGTCAATTCTTATTCGTAGAGCATAAGCTATTGGTGTTCTGTTCAGGAAATTTTCCCCTGTACCGATGTGTTCAGGATTCTTCCCCATTTTCTCCTCTATAAGCTTCAGTGTATCTGGTTTTATGTGGAGGTCCTTGATCCACTTGCACTTGAGCTTTGTACAAGGAGATAAGAATGGATTGATTTGCATTTTTCTGCATGGTGACCTCCAGTCAATACAGCATCGTTTGTGGAAAAACGCTGTCTTTTTTCCACTGGATGGTTTTAGCTCTTTTGTCAAAGATCAAGTGAATGTAGGTATGTGGGTTCATTTCTGGGTCTTCAATTCTATTCCATTAATCTTCCTGCCTGTCACTGTACCAAAATCATACAGTTTTTATCACTATTGCTCTGTAGTAGAGCAACACTCTGGGATGGTGATTCCCCCAGGAGATCTTTTGTTGTGGAGAATAGTTCTAGTTATCCTGGGTTTTTGTTATTCCAAATGAATTTGCAGATTGCTCTTTCTAGCTCTATGAAGAATTGATGTAGAATTTTGATGGGGATTGAATTGAATCTGTAGATTGCTTTTGGGAAGATGGACATTTTACTATATTAATCTTGCCAATCCATGAGCAGGGAAGATCTTCCATATCCTGAGATCTTTCCATCTTCTGAAATTTTCTACAATTTCTTTCTTCAGAGGCTTGAAGTTCTTGTCATATAGATCTTTCACTTGCTTGGTTAGAGTCACACCAATATGTAATTTTATTTGTGACTATTGTGAAGGGTGTCATTTCCCTAATTTCTTTCTCAGCTTATTTATCCTTTGAGTAGAGGAAGACTACTGATTTGTTTGAGTTAAGTTTATATCCAGACACTTTGCTGAAGTTGTTTATCAGGTTTAAGAGTTCTCTGGTGGAATTTTGGGGGGTAGCTTCAGTATAACATCATATAATATGCAAATAGTGATATTTTGACTTCTTTCTTTCCAATTTGTTTTCCTTTGACCTCCTTTTGTTGTCTAATTGCTCTGGCTAGGACTTCAAGTACTATATTGAATAGATAGGGAAAAGTAGGCAGCCTTGTGTGGTCCCCAATATTAGTGAGATTGCTTCAAGTTTCTCTCCATTTAGTTTGATGTTGGCTACTGGTTTGCTGTACATTGCTTTCACTCTGTTTAGGTATGGACCTTGAATTCCTGATCCCTCCAAGACTTTTATCATGAAGGGATGCTGAATTTTGTCAAAATCCTTTTCAGCATCTAATACAATGACCATGTGGGTTTTTATTTTGAGTTTGTTTATGTAGTGGATTACATTGATGGATTTCTATATAATGAACAATCCCTGCATCCTTGGGATGAAGCCTATTTGATCGTGGTGAATTATTGTTTTGATGCATTCTTGGATTCGGTTGGCCAAAATTTTGTTGAGTATTTTTGCATCAAAGTTTATAAGGGAAATTGGTCTGCAGTTCTCTTTCCTTGTTTGGTCTTTGTTTGGTTTAGGTATAGCGTTACTGTCGCTTCATTGAATGAATTATGTAGTGTTCCTTGAGTTTCTATTTAGTGAAATAGTTTCAAGAGTATCAATATTAGCTCTTATTTGAAGATTTGATAGAATTCCTCATTAAACCCGTATGGTCCTGGGCTTCTTTTTGTTGGGAGATTATTAACAACTGCTTCTATTTCATCAGGACTTATGGGACTATTTAGATGATTTATCTAATCCTGTTTTAACATTGGCACTTGTATATATCTAGAAAATTGTCCATTTCATCCAGATTTTCTAATTTTGTTGACTATAAGCTCTTGTAATAGGAGCTGATGATTTTTTTTTAATTTCTACAATTTCTGTTGTTCTGTCTCAATTTTCGTTTCTGATTTTATTAATTTGGGTACTGCCTTTGTATCCTCTGGTTAGTCTGGCTAAGGGTTTTTTATCTTGTTGATTTTCATAAAGAATCAGCTCCTGGTTTTGTTGATTTTTTTGTATAGCTCTTTTGTTTCTATATGTTTGATTTCAGCCCTGAGTTTGATTATTTCCTGCCCTGTACTCCTCTTGGGTATAGTTACTTCTTTTTTTCTAGAGCTTTCAGGTGTGTAGTCAAGCTGCTAGTGTAGGCTCTCTCCATTTGCTTTTTTTGGTGACACTTAGAACTATAAGCTTTCCTCTTAGCACTGCTTTCGTTGTATCCCATAAGTTTGGTGTGATCTGTCTTCATTTTCATTAGATTCTAAAAAGTCTTTAATGTGTTTCTTTATTTCTTCCTTAACCAAGCTATCATTGAGTAGAGTATTGTTCAACGTCCAGGTGTATGTGTGTTTTCAGTTGTTTTGAACTTAAGACTAGCCTTAGGCCATTGTGATCTGATAGGGTGAGTAAAATTATTTCAATATTCCTGTATCTGTTGAGGCCTGTTTTGTGACCAATTATATGGTCAAATTTGGAGAAGGTACGATGAGGTGCTGAGAAGAAGGTATATTCTTTTGCTTGAGGATAGAATGTTCTATAAATATGTTAGATCCATTTGGTCCATGACTTCAGTTAGTTTCACTGTTTCTCTGTTTAGTTTCTGTCTCCATGATGTGTCCATTGTTGAAAGTGGAGTGTTGCCGTCTCCCACTAACATTATGTCAGGTGAAATGTGTGCTTTGAGCTTCAGTAAAGTTTCTTTTATGAATGTGGGTGCCCTTGCATTTGGAGCATAGATATTCAGAATTAAGAGTTCATCTTGGTAGATTTTTCTTTTGATGAGCATGAAGTGTTCTTCCTTATCTTTTTTGATTACTTTAGGTTGAAAGTCGATTTTATTCAATATTAGAATGGCTACACAAACTTGTTTCTTGGGACCATTTGCTTGGAAAATTGTTTTCCAACCTTTGACTCTGAGGTAGTGACTGTTTTTGTCACTGAGGTCAGTTTCTTGTATGCAACAAAATGTTGGGTCCTTTTTACATACCCAGTCTGTTAGTCTATGTCATTTTATTTGGGTAATTGATACTATTGATGCTAAGAAATATTAAGGAAAAGTGATTGTTGCTTCCTGTTATTTTCATTGTTAGAAGTGGAATTCTGTTTGTGTGGCTATCTTCTTTTGGGTTTGCAGAAAGAAGATTAGTTTATTGCTTTTTATAGGGTCTAGTTTCTCACTTTGTGTTGTTATTTTCCATCAATTATCCTTTGTAGAGCTGGGTTTGTGGAAAGACATTGTGTAAATTTGGTTTTGTCATGGAATGTCTTGTTTTCTCTGTCTATAGTAATTGAGAATTTTGCTGGGTATAGTAGCCTGGGCTGACATTTATGTTCTCTTAGGGACTGTATGACATCTGCCCAGGATCTTCCAGCCTTCATAGTTTCGGGTGAGAAGTCTGGTGTAATACTGATATGTCTGCCATTATATGTTACTTAACCATTTCCCTTAGTGCTTTTAATATTCTTTCTTTGTTTAGTGCATTTGGTATTTTGATTATTATGTGTCAGGAGGAGTTTCTGTTCCAGTCCAGTCTGTTTGGAGTTCAGTAGGCTTCTTGTATGTTCATGGCGTCTCTTTCTTTAGTTTAGGGAAGTTTTCATCTATAATGTTGTTGAAGATAATTTGTGGCCCATTAAGTTGTAAATCCTAGAGTACTATATTGAATAGGTAGAGAGAGGGGGGGGGAGGATATTCTTATCTAGTCCCTGATTTCAGGGGGATTGCTTCAATTTTCTCTTCATTTAGTTTGATGTTGGCTACTGGTTTCCTGTATATTACTTTTACTATGTTTAGATATGAGTCTGGAATTCATGATTTTTCCAAAACAGGGATGTTGAATTTTGTCAAATGCTTTTTCAGCACCTATTGAAATAACCATGTGTTTTTTTCCATTGAGTTTGTTTAGGTAGTAGATTATATTGATGGATTTCCATATATTGAACCATCCCTGCATCCCTGGGATGAAGCCTACTTGATCATGGTGAATTATCGTTTTGATGCAGTCTTGGATTCAGTTGGCTAGAATTTTGTTGAATATTTTTGCATCAATGTTCATAAGGGAAATTTGTCTGAAGTTTGTTTGGTTTAGGTATAAGCATTATTGTGGCTTAGTAGATCGATTTGAGTAGTGTTTCTTCTGTTTCTATTTTGTGGCATAGTTTGAAGAGTATTGGTATTAGGCCTTCTTTTAAGGTCTGATAGAACTCTGTACTAAATGGATCTGGTCCTTGGCTTTCTTTGGTTGGGAGACTATTAATGACTGCTTTTATTTTGTTAGGGGTTTTGAGAGTGTTTCGATAATTCATCTAATCCTTATTTAACTTTCGTACCTAGAATGAAAATTCACCATTTCATCCAGACTTTCCAGTTGTGTTGAGTATATAGGCTTTTGTAGTTATATCTGATGATTTTTTGAATTTCCTCATTTCCTGATTTTGTTGATTTGGATACTGTCTCTGTGCCCTCTAGTTAGTTTGGCTAAGGGTTTATTTGTCTTGTTGACTTTCTCAAGGAACCAGCTCCTGGTTTGGTTAATTCTTTCTATAGGTCCTTTTGTTTCTACTTGATTGACTTCAACCCTGAGTTTATTTCCTGCTGTCTACTCCTCTTGGGTGTATTTGCTTGTTTTCATACTAGAGCCTTCAGATGTGCCTTTAAGTTTCTAGTGTATGCTTTTTCCAGTTTCTTTTTGGAGAAACTCAGAGCTGTGAGTTTTCCTGTTAGCACTGCTTTCATTGTGTCCCATATGCCTGGGTGTGTTGTGCCTTAATTTTCATCAAATTCTAAAACTTCTTTAATTTCTTTCTTTATTTCTTCCTTGACCAAGTTATCATTGAGTTGAACCTTGTTAAGCTTCCATGTGTATATGGGCTTTCTGTTGTTTTTGTTGTTGTTGCAGACCAGCCTTATTCTGTGGTGATCTGATAGGGTTTGTGGGATTGTTTAAATCTTCTTATATTTCTTGAGGTTTGTTTTGTGACTGAACAAACTGTGAGTTTTGGAGATGGTACTGTGAAGTCCTGAGAGGAAGGTATATTGTTTTGTTTTAGGATGAAATCTTCTATAAATATCTGTTAAATCATTTTGTTCATGACTTCTGTTAGTTTTACTGTTTCTCTGTTTAGTTTCTGTTTCCATGATCTGTCCATTGATGAGAGTGGGGAGTTGAAGTCTCACACTCAACTATTTTTTTAAAATTTTTTTATTCGATATAATTTATTTACATTTCAAATGATTTCCCCTTTTCTAGCCCCCCACTCCCCGAAAGTCCCGTAAGCCCACTTCTCTTCCCCTGTCCTCCCACCCACCCCTTCCCACTTCCCCATTCTGGTTTTGCGGAATACTGCTTTACTGAGTCTTTCCAGAACCAGGGGCCACTCCTCCTTTCTTCTTGTACCTCATTTGATGTGTGGATTATGTTTTGGGTATTCCAGTTTTCTAGGTTAATATCCACTTATTAGTGAGTGCATACCATGATTCACCTTTTGAGTCTGGATTACCTCACTTAGTGTGATGTTCTCTAGCTCCATCCATTTGCCTAAGAATTTCATGAATTCATTGTTTCTAATGGCTGAATAGTACTCCATTGTGTAGATATACCACATTTTTTGCATCCACTCTTCTGTTGAGGGATATCTGGGTTATTTCCAGCATCTGGCAATTATAAATAGGGCTGCTATGAACATAGTAGAGCATGTATCCTTATTACATGGTAGGGAATCCTCTGGGTATATGCCCAGGAGTGGTATAGCAGGATCTTCTGGAAGTGAGGTGCTCAGTTTTCGGAGGAACCGCCAGACTGATTTCCAGAGTGGTTGTACCAATTTGCAACCCCACCAGCAGTGGAGGAGTGTTCCTCTTTCTCCACACCCTCTCCAACACCTGCTGTCTCCTGAATTTTTAATCTTAGCCATTCTGACTGGTGTAAGATGAAATCTCAGGGTTGTTTTGATTTGCATTTCCCTAATGACTAATGAAGTTGAGCATTTTTTAAGATGCTTCTCCGCCATCCGAAGTTCTTCAGGTGAGAATTCTTTGTTTAACTCTGTACCCCATTTTTAATAGGGTTGTTCGGTTTTCTGGAGTCTAACTTCTTGAGTTCTTTATATATATTGGATATTAGCCCTCTATCTGATGTAGGATTGGTGAAGATCTTTTCCCAATGTGTTGGTTGCCGATTTGTCCTCTTGATGGTGTCCTTTGCCTTACAGAAACTTTGTAATTTTATGAGGTCCCATTTGTCAATTCTTGCTCCTAGAGCATACGCTATTGGTGTTCTGTTCAGAAACTTTCTCCCTGTACCGATGTCCTCAAGGGTCTTCCCCAGTTTCTTTTCTATTAGCTTCAGAGTGTCTGGCTTTATGTGGAGGTCCTTGATCCATTTGGATTTGAGCTTAGTACAAGGAGACAAGGATGGATCAATTCGCATTCTTTTTTCCATTGGTTGTTTTCAGCCTCTTTGTCGAGGATCAAGTGGCCATAGGTGTCACACTCAACTATTACACACTATTATTGTGTAAGGTACAGTGTGTGCTTTGAACTTTAGTAAAGTTTATTTTATGAATGTGGGTGCCCTTGCATTTGGAGCATAGATGTTCAGGATTGAGAGTTCATCTTGGTAGATTTTTTTTCCTTTGATGAGTATGAAGTGTCCTTTGTTATCTTTTTTGATGACTTTAGGTTGAAAGTCAATTTTATTTAATATTAGAATGGGTACTCCAGCTTGTTCCTTGGGACCATTTGCTTAGAAAATTATTTTCCAGCCTTTTACTCTGAGGTAGTGTCTGTCTTTGTGCCTGAGGTGAGTTAGCTGAGGTAGTGTCTGTCTTTGTGCCTGAGGTGAGTTAGCTGTATGCAGCAAAATGCTGGGTCCTATTTACATATCCAATATTTTAATCTATGTCTTTTAATTGGAGAATTAAATCCATGTATATTAAGAGAAATTAAGCCTCTCTAGAGGGGATCCACCTAGGAGCACACAGGGCCTAAGATCAATGGAGCAGCTGGAACTGAAATCTTCCTGCCCACCACCCATTTGCACCAAAGAGAGATATCTCCCAGCAGGGCTTTCACTTTTGAGCTCAGAGGAGTAAGGACACAGGATTACAGGCTCACAGGAAAAACAAACTCCAGCCAGAGACAAGAATACCAACTAGCAAACAGATGGCAAAAGGCAAGCACAAGAACCGTACCAATAGAAACCAAGGCCACATGTCAACATCAGAACCCAGTTCTCCCACCACAGCAAGTCCCAGATACCCCAACACACCGGAAAAGCAAAAGTTGGATTTAAAATCATATCTCATGATACTGACAGAGGGCTTCAAGAAAGGCTTAAATAACTCCCTTAAAGAAATACAAGAGAACATTGGTCAACAGGTAAAAGCCCTTATAGAGGAAACACAAAAATCTTTTAAAGAAATACAGGAGATCATGGGTCAACAGGCAGAAGCCCTTAAAGAAGAAAAAGAAAAATCCCTTAAAGAAGTACAGGAAAACACAAACAATCAAGTGAAGGAACTGAACAAAACCATTCAGGATCTAAAAGTGGAAGTAGAAACAACAAAGAAATCACAAAGTGAGACATCTCTGGAGATTGAAAGCCTTGGAAAGAATCCAGGAGTCATAGATGCAAGCATCAACAACAGAATACAAGTGATAGAAGAAAGAACATCAGGTGCTCAAGACACCATAGAAAACATTGACTCAACAGTCAAAGAAAATGCAAAATTCATAAAGCTAGTAACTCAAAACATCCATGAACTCCAGGATACAATGAGAAGACCAAACCTAAGGATTATAGGTAGAGACAAGAGCAAGGATTTACATCTTAAAGGCCCAGTAAATAGCTTCAACAAAATTGTAGAAAACTTCCCTAACCTAGAAAAAGAGATGCCCATGAACATACAAGAAGCCTTCAGAACTCCAAACAGACTGGACCAGAACAGAAAATCCTCCTGGCACATAATAATCAAAACACCAAATTCATTAAACAAAGAAAAAATATTAAAAGTTGTAAAGGAAAAAGGGCAAGTAGCTATAAAGGCAGGCCTATCAGAATCACACCAGACTTCTCACCAGAGACAAAGAAAGAAAGCTAGAAGATCCTGGGCAGACCTCATACAAACCCTAAGAGAACACAAATGCCAGCCCAGTATACTATACCCAGCAAAACTCTCAGTCATCATAGATGGAGAAACCAAGATATTCCATAATAAAACCAAATTTGCACAATATCTGTCCACAAATCCAGCCCTAAAAAGAATAATTGATGGAAAATGGCAACACAAGGAGGGAAACTACACCCTAGAAAAAGCAAGAAAGTAATCCTCTTCCAACAAACCCAAAAGAAGATAACCACACAAATATAAAAATAATATCAAAAATAATAGGAAGCAACAATCACTATTCCTTAATATCTCTTAACAACAATGGACTCAACTCCCCCCAAAAAGACATAGACTAACAAAATATTTCCTATGTAAATCTTCAATTTTATCAGAAAATGTTTATAATTCCCCTTTTAATTAATTTAGTAATGTTTTTTTGTCTACCATTTTATCTGCATTATATTTCATTATAATCTTCAATTTTACTATGTCTTTCGATATACTTCCTCCATTTTATAAGATATGTTTCCAATGTAAATATTTGATTTTATCACAAATGTTTCTAATTCCACCTTCAATTAATTTACATGTTTTACATCAACCATTTTTTATGTAAAATTTTCCATGAAATAGTCAATTTTAACGTATTTGTCTATTTATGTCTTGAATTTTACCAGAAATATTTTCCATGTAAATCTTCAATTTTATCTGAAAATGCTTATAATTCCATCTTCAATCAACTTAGAATTATCTTTATGCCTAGTATCTTATCTATATAATTTCCATGATAATTTTTCATTTCAACATGTTTTTCTATATATTTCTACAATTTTGCTAGAAATATTTGCCACATAAATCTTCAAATTTATCAGAAAATATTTATAATTCCACTTTTAATCTACTTAGGAATACTTTTATACCTACCATTATTATATCTATATAAAATTTTCCATGATAATCTTCAATTCTAACATGTTTTCCTACATTTTTCTACAATTTTATCAGAAATATTTTCCATGTAAATCTTTAATTCTATCATAAAATGCTTTATCCCATATTTAAATTAATTTAGCAATGTTTACATGTCTACCACTTTACTCCTTAATTTTCCATAAAAATTGTTAATTTTAACATGTTTATCTAAAATATTTCCATGTAAATCTTTAATTTTATCATAAGGTGTTTTTACTTCCCTTTACTTCCCTCTTTAATAAATAAAAAGAATATTTAAAAAGAGAGAAATTAAGGATAAGTACTTCTTGCTTCCTGTTATTTTTGCTAGTGGAGTTAGGTTTATGTGGCTCTCTTCTTTTTGGTTTGTTAAAAGAAGATTGCTTTCTTGCTTTTCCTAGTGTGTAGTTTCCCTCCTTTTGTTGGTGTTTTCCATTCATTAGCCATTGAAGGGTGGATTTGTGGAAAGATATTGTGTAAATTTGGTTTTGTCATGGAATACCTTTGTTTTTCTATTGATGATAATGGAGAATTTTGCTTGGTACAGTAGACTGGGTTAGCATTTGTGTTCCCTTAGGGTCTATAGGACATCTGCCCAGTATCTTCTGGCTTTCATAGTCTCTGGCAAGAAATCTGGTGCAATTCTGATATGTCTGCCTTTATACGTTACTTGACCTTTTCCCCTTACTGCTTTTAACATTCTTTCTTTATTTAGTGAATTTGATGTTTTGATTATTATGTGATAGGAGGAATTTCTTTTCTCATCCAATCTATTTGGAGTTCTGTAGGCTTCTTGTATGTTCATGGGCATCTCTTTCTTTAGGTTAGGGAAATTTCTTCTATAATTTTGTTGACAACATTTACCGGCCCTTTAAACTGGAAATCTCCCCTCTCTTCTATACTTATAATCCTTAGGTTTGGTTTTCTTATTGTGTTCTAGATTTTCTGGATCTTTTGGGTTAGGAGCTTTTCTCATTTTCATTTTTGTTGACTGTTGTGTCAATGTTTTCTATGGTATCTTCTGCACCAGAGATTTTCTCTTATCTCTTGTATTCTTTTTTTGATTTTCTTGCATCTATGACTCCTGATTTCTTTCCTAGGTTTTTGTTCTCCAGAGTTGTTTCCCTTTGTGATTTCTTTATTATTTCTACTTCCATTTTTAGATCCTGGATGGTTTTACTCAGTTCCTTGACCTGTTTGGTTGTGTTTTCCTGTAATTCTTTAAGGGACTTTTGGGTTTACTCTTTAAGGTCTTCTACCGCTTTACTTGTGCTCTTCTGTATTTCTTTAAGGGAGTTATGTCCTTCTTGAACTCCTCTATCAGCATCGTGAGTTGTGTGATGTTAAATCTAAATCTTGCTTTTTCTGGTGTGTTGGGGTATCCAGGATTTGCTGTTGTGTGAGAACTGGGTTTGGATGATGCCATGTAGCCTTGGTTTCTGTTGGTAACAGTCTTGTACATGCCTTTTGCCATCTGGTTATCTCTGGTATTAGTTGGTCCTGGTGTCTCTAGCTGGAGCTTGTCCCTCCTGTAGGCCTATAAACCTGTCTCAGCATCCCTGGGAGACCAGCTCTCCCCTGGCACAGAGGGCTCTGGATCATCCCAACTCCTAGATGCAGATGGAGCCCAGAAGGACCCTGTCCCAGCTGTTCTGCCACTCTTGTGCTCCCTGTGGACAGTCACTGGAGAGAAAATGGCAATCTCACCTTTAAACCCAGGAGTTGAAGCACTCGCTGGAGACTAGTTCTCCCCTGGCAGGACCTGTGCACATGTGGCTGTGGAGCAGCCCAGCTCCTGGGTACAGATGGATCCCAGCTGCTCTGCCACTCCTGTACTCCCTGTACTCCTGATTGTACCCTTCTTAGACAGACACTAAGTAGATGCCTTTAAATAGTAAACTAATAAATCCCTAAAATATACAGGAAAGTACAAGTAAAGAGCTGAAGCAAATGAGTCAATCTATTCAAGACTTAAACTGGAAATAGAAGCAATATAGAAAACATAATCTGAGTGATTCTGGAGTTGGAAAACCTTGGAGAGAAGAAAACAGGTGCAAGCATCATAACAGGATAGAAGAGATAGAAGAGAGAATCCTAGGTATAGAAGATACAATGGAAGAAATTAATACCTCGGTCAGAAAAAAAAAATGTTAAACTAAAAATTTCCTGACATAAAACATCCAGGAAAGCTGGGTTACCATGAAAAATGCCCCCCCAAACCCAACCTAAACATAATAGAAATAAAAGGTGAAGACTGTCTGCTCCAATATTTTCAACAAAACCACAGAAGTAAATTTCTCTAACATAAAAAGATGCCTATAAACATGAAGGAAGCTTACAAAATGCTTACAGGCCTATATTTTTTAAACCCTACTTTAATAAAGGTTCTTAAATACTTTCAACTTTCCTTATAAATAAAAAGTAGGGGAGGATGATGGTTAATAGAATAAGGGGAACTTGGACCTGTTTAGAAGTATTGCTTTGGGGAGATTTCAATCTTCATTGTCAGCAGTATAGTTCACTGAAATTAGCAGCAGCAACTCAATCCAGAAGAAATGACAAGGCTCTGCTGATCAGCACAAGTCTGAGAAAACAGTCAGAAGCAGCTGAAACACCTCCAGAATTTCTTTGGTTCAATTCTCTCTATGAAGCCAAAGATCATCATCGGTGAAGCATAAAAGAAGACCAGCAAAGCAAACCAATGCAAACGTGCCATCCCATCAGTTGGGCTATACTTATACTCTTTCCAAGCATCACATGTCCTCTCAAGCATGCACTCCATCAAAACGTCAGATGCCCTTTCACCAGAGAACTTCCAGAATGTCTTTTCTCAGCAAAATATCCTTTCACATGTCTCATTCATCAAAACTATCCTCTCACAAGTCTGCTTCAGCAAAACATCCTCTAATAAGCCAGAATGACATCACATAATACAACTGAGTCTCCGAATAAACCAGAAATTTCCACATCAAACACTGATTAGACTGGATCAGAAAAGAAAATTGTCCTGCCACATAATAATCAAAACACTAAATCTACAGAACAAATAAAGAATATTAAAAGCTGCAATAGAAAAGGACCAAGTAACAAACAAAGGCAGACCTATCAGAATTACAACCAACCTCAAAAAAGAGACTCTATAAGCTATAAGGGCCTGGGCAGATGTCTTACAGTTTCTAAGGAACCACAAATGCCCAACCTAAACTACTATACCCAGCAAAACTCCACAAATGGAGCCCTCCAGAAAATATTAGAGGGAAAATTCCAACCCAAGGAGGCTAATTACATACAAGAAAACATAGGAAGTATATAATAGCAAAAACAAAATAAGTATATAATAGTAAAATAAGTATATAAATAGGAAGTATATAATAGCAAAAACAAAATAAGGGAAGCATACACAAGTAGCTGCACACACAAGCACATGTACACACAAGCATATGCACACACACCAATACCACTAGCATCAAAATAGCAGCAATTAACTATCGTGTTGACAGAGTATTAATATCTCTCAACATCAATGGACTCAAAAAGACACAGGCTGACAAAATGGATGTAAAAATAGGGTCCTGCTGCATATAGGAAATATACCTCAGCAACAAAGATAATCATTACCTTAGAGTAAAGGAATGGAAAAAAAGTTTGCTAGCAAATGGACACAACAAGCAAGCTCAAGTAGCCATTCTAATATCTACTAAAACAGACTTTCAACCAAAATTAATAAAAAGAGATGGGGAAGGATACTTAATAATCATCAAAGGAAAAATCCACCAAGATGGCATCTTAATTCTGATTAACATATATGCCCCAAATGCAAGGGTATCCAAAATTCATAAAAGAAACATTATTAACACTTAAACCACACACCAAACC
Organism: Apodemus sylvaticus; assembly: GCF_947179515.1. Classification (NCBI taxonomy): domain Eukaryota; kingdom Metazoa; phylum Chordata; class Mammalia; order Rodentia; family Muridae; genus Apodemus; species Apodemus sylvaticus. The sequence goes on from NC_067490.1 coordinate 53,649,421, forward strand.
ACACATTGGGACACTTCACCACCCCACTCTCACCAATGGACATGTTGAGACAGACCCAAAACAAACCAAAAGCAAAAACAGGGGTAATAAATCAAATAGACTTAACATATCTACAGAAATTTCACCCAAACACAAAAGAATATACCTCAGCACCTCACAGAACTGTCTCCATAATTGACCATATCATCAGTCACAAAGCAAGCCTCAGCACAAAAAAGTAGAAATAATCCCTTGTATCTTATCAGACCACTATGAATTTGAGCTGAATTTCAACAGCAACAAACAATAAAGCCTGCAAACTCAGGGAAACTGAACAACTCTCTACTAAATGATCACCATGCCAGAGAAGAAATAAAAATTTAAACCATTTTAGAATTCAACAAAAACAAAAGCACAACATACCCTAACTTATGGGATACAGTGAAAGCAGTGCTTAGAGGAAAATTCTTTAAGGCACTGAGTGCCTTCATAAAGAAATTAGAAAATTATATCAACAATTTGGAAGTATACCTAAAAGCTCTAGAAAATTAAAAAAAAAAGAAATCAAACACACCGAAGAGGAGGAAATGGCAGGAAATAAAAACAGGGTTGAAATCAATAAATTAGAAAGATAATAACAAAGAATAAACATAAGTAAGACCTGGTTATTTGAAAAAAATTAATAAGATAGACCTTTAGCCAAATAAAATGCACAGAAACAGTATCCAAATTAACAAAATCAGAAATGAAAAGCGAGTCATAACAGACACTTAGGAGATTTAAATAATCATTTGGTCTTTTCAAAAGCCTATATACTCTACAACATTGGAAAATCTAAGCAAAATGGATGTTCTTCTAGACAGATACTTCTTACCAAAGTTAAGTCAAGATTTGGTAAACTATCTAAAGAGTCCAATAACTCTGAAGGAAATAGTGACAGTTATTAGAAGTCTCTCAAATGAACAAAAAAAATCCCAGGGCCAGATGGATTTAGGGCATAATTCTACCAGACTTTCAAAAGAGAGCAAATACCAATACTCCTCAAACTATTCCACAAAATATGAACAGAAGGAACACTGACAAACTCATTCTGAGGTCACAGTTACCCTGATATCTAAACCACACAAAGACTCAACAAAGAAAATTTCAGACCAATTTCCCTTATTAAAATTGATATAAAAATATTCAGTACAATACTTACAAAATTGGATCCAAGAACAAATTAAAAGTATAATCTACCATGATCAAGTAGATTTCATTTCAGGAATGTGGGAATGGGTCAACATACAAAACTCCATCAATGTAATTTCACCATACAAACAAACTGAAGAGAAAATATCCCTTGATTTCTCTTTAGATGCTGAAAAAGCCATTGACAACCAACTCTCCTTCATGTTAAAATCTTTGAACAAGCAGCAGTACAGGTGTACACCTAAATATAATAAAAGCAGTATACTACAAACCAATAGCCAACATCAAGTTAAATGGAGAGAAACTTATAGAGATTTTACTAAAATCAGGAACAAGACAAACCTACCTACTCTGTCTACCTTAGTACTTGATGTTCTAATTGGATCAATTAGACAAGTAAATGAGATCAATGTGATTGTAAGAGAAATCAAAATATCTCACTTTGCAAATATGATAGTATACATAAGTGACTCAAAAACTTCTACCAGATAATTCCTACAGCTGATAAACTTCTTCAGCATCATGGCTGGATGCAAAATCAACTAAAAAAAAGTAGCCCTTCTTCATGACAAAAACTTCAAGTCTTGGAACAAAGAAATTGAATATATCTGTACATGGCAAGATCTCCCATGCTCATGACAGAATTAACATAGTAAAAAGGTACATCTTACCAAATGCAATTTAGAGATTCAATAGAATTCTTATCAAAATTCCAACACAGTTCTTTATAGTCTTTGAAAGAGCAATTCTCAACTTCATATGAACAAACAAAAAGACCCAGGATACTTTATACAATAAAACAACTTCTCGAGATATCATCATCCCTAATTTCAAACCATATGGTATTGGGATAGAAACAGACAGGTTAATCAATGGAATTGAACAGAAGACCCAAAAATGCCCCCCACACCTATGGACACCTGATATTTGACAAAGATGCTAAAGGCATATGGTGGAAAAAAGAAAGCATTTTCAACAAATTGTGCTAGACTGACCGGATATCTGCCTATAGAAGATGACAAATAGACCCATACTCATCACCCTGCACAAAACTTAAGTAAAAGTGGATCAAAGACCTCAACATAAAAGTTGATAAGGTAAATCTAATGGAAGAGAAAGTGAAGAATAACCTTGAATACATTGGAACAGGAGACAAATTCCTGAAGAGAACACCAATGGCTCAGGCAATAAGATCAACAGTTAATAAATGTAACCTCATGAAAAAAATCTGTAAGTCAAAGGACTCCATCAATAAGACAAAACAGCAGCCTACAGAATGGGAAAATATCTTTACCATAGATCTTCATTAACACTACATCTGACAGAAGACTAATATCCAAAATATATAAAGAACTCAATAAATGAGTCACCAATAACCCAAATAATCCAATAAAAATTAGCCCCCCCCCAGCACACATAGAGGACTGCCAGGTCTGTGTTCATTAAGAGATGATACACCTAACCCTCAAGAGACTGGAGGCCCCAGGGAGTTTAGAGGTCAGGTGGGATGGGGTAGGGTGAGGACATCCACATGGAGACAGGGGATGGGGAGGAAGTATGGGATGTGAAAGAATCGGAGGATGGATAGGGGTGGGGATAAAACATAGAGTGTAAAAAAATAAATAAATAAATTTTAAAAAATGGGTTATAGGACAGGAGAGATGGCTCAGAGGTTAAGAGCACTGACTGCTCTTAACCTGAATTCAGTTCCCAACAACCACATGGTGGCTCACAACCATTTGTAACCATCTGTAATGTATCCAACCCCTCTTTGTTGTTTCTGAAGACAGTGACAGGTGTACTCACATTAAATAAATAAATAAATAAATAAATAAATAAATAAATAAATAAATAAATAAATAAACAAATCTTGAAAGGGGGTACAGAGTTAAATAGAGAATTCTCAATAGAGGAATTTCTAATGGCCAAGAAGTACTTAAAGAAGGTGCTCTTACATGTAATAAAGACGCATGTTCCACTATGTTCATAGCTGCCGTATTTATAATAGCCAGAAGCTGGAAAGAACCTAGATGTCCCTCAACAGAGGAATGGATATAGAAACTGTGGTATATATACACAATGGAGCACTATTCAGTTATTAAAAACAATGAATTCATGAAATTCTTAGGCAAATGGATGGAACTAGAAAGTGTCATCCTGAGCGAGGTAACCCAGTCACAAAAGAACATACATGGTATGCACTCACTGATAAGTGGATGCTAGTCCAAAAGCTCAAAATAAACAATTTACAATTCACCGAGTACAGGAAGCTCAAGAAGAAGGAGGTCTTAAGTGAGGGTGCTATGGTTCCTCTGAGAAAGGGAACATAATGCAGGAGCAATAAGGGAGTCAATGTGTGGATCAGAGTCGGAAGTAAAGCCCACCCCATGACTGCCCTACTTGGGGATTCATCCTATAAACAGTCACCAAACCTTAACACTATGACAAGAAGCGTGTACCAAAAGGAGCATGCCATGGCTGTCTCCAGAGGGGCCCTGCCAGAGCCCTACAAACACAGAGGCAGAAACTAACAACCAACTATTGGACTGGGCTTGGGGTCCCCAATGGAGGATCTGGAGGGTAGTCTGGAGGAGCTGAAGGGGTTTATAGCCCCATGGGAAGAACAATGACTTCGGATACCCAGACACCCCAAGACTCCCAGGGACTGAACCATCAACCAACGGGTACACATGGTTCCAGTCAAAAATGTGTCAGAGGAATGCTTTATTGGGCATCAGTGGGAGGAGTGGTCTTTGGTCAGGTAAAGGCTCAGTAGAGGCCCCCAACAAAGGGAGACGGACAGGGGGGTTGGAGGGGAGGTGGGAGTGTGTCAGGTAGAGGGGCATATACATGGAGGCAGAGGGTGAGAGGAGGGGTAGGGAATCTTTGGGAGGGGGCTTTTGAGAGGGGGAAATTTGGGAAAGGTTTTACCTTTGGCAATGTAAATGAAGAAGATACTCAATTAAAAAAACAAAAAACAAAACAAAAACAACAAAAAAGAAATATTCAATGCCCTTAGTCATCAGTGAAATGTAAATCAAAATGGCTCTTAGATTCCATCTTACACCTGTCAAGGAGGAAGGATGGGGGTGTGATCAGGATGCAAAGTGGAATAAACAATAGAGTAAAAATATTTTGTACAGATTGTTGCAAGAATTATGGAAATATAGCATGCAATTTCATTTGTAGAAGAGAAAACATTCAGACAGCTTGTTTTAGAAGAAAATTGGTACATGAATAAGGATAATACAAAATTCTTTAGATAAGCACAAACTTGAAACAAAAAAGAGAAGTTTAGAGTCTGACAGACTATGAACTTGGGACTCCAACAGTGGATTTATATAGTAACATGATTTATATATTTTTTCTGAGTCTCATTTTGTAAAATTAAGTAAATAGTGTTTTTGTTTTAGGATTGTTTGGGGGATTAAATGCTAGATGTCTGTTATTGGTGCATTACAAAGGCTGTTTTATTTGCTTTTCAGAATGCATGTACATTCCACATCAGTATGTTAATGTAGTCATCCTTCTGATAGGGATATACATGTTCTATGACCAGATGAACTGACTCTAGGATGTAATTGTACACATTCTTTTCATTGTTGCTGACAGATTTTTCCATCTCATGATTTTTAGATATTTTCCATCTGATGATGTGACTGTTACAGTGCCAATTATCTGTCCACTGGTCTTTCTGTTGTTGGTAACTTGTCATCTCTCTCTGATCACATAGGGTAAATCATAGGTGTTATGAGAACAACTTGCATGTGTCAATGATTCAGCAGAGTGAAAATAAGCCAATTGCTCATAAAATAAAACTTTTATTGTGCTGGAGAAACTTCTTGAGACTGTAGGGAAACATAATGAACAAAATTTTCAGTATTTACTTCCTCACCTACCTTAAAAGAGATCTTCTCTACTAGACTCCATTACTCTTGTCTAATTTTCTTTTTAGAAATGGACTCTTTTCTGACAGAATTTTGTGTATGTGTGTTCCATCCTCTGAAATGTTCATGAAATTTGTCCGACAGCCAAACATGGTGTGATTTATTTTTGGGTATTCAACACAATATTATTGAGCATATTAGTTTACTAATGTATGAAAACAAAGCCCCACAGAATTAACAATAGGATTAAGCAACAGATTGCCTTTTAGATTCTGGAAGTAGGAAGTTCCAGATCAAGTTGTTGATGAGTTTGATTTTTCCTGAAGGCTTTTCCCTTGCCTTACAATTGTCTGTGTATGCACCCACCCCCTTTCTTTGCATCACACTCTTCTCTGAGGCTCATACTAACAGCTACAGATTGCTTAATTACAACATAAAGGGAATGATTTCAAATACAAAAGTATTCGGGGAGTTAGGACTACATTTTGAGAGGGCTACAACTCAGTATGTCATACTCAAAAGAGGACTTGATTGTCTTAGTTTAGTCCCAGGCCATAGAAATACAAATGCTGAAGTAAAAAACTTAAAGGAGCGTGTCTGGTGGAGAGGGCCGCCACCAGTGGGAAGAGGCGACAGGGACCAGGCAGGCCCTGTGCCCACTACCACTGGACACTGCCGGCCAGCCTGGCTGCATGAGGTGGAGTTGCAGCACTTTTTACTGCACTGAAGGCCCATTAGACCTCTGCCTCCTGCCAGGCAGTTACGAGAGGCACTCCGCCATCTTGGCTCCTGGATGCCAGAGAGATCTGACAGCGCCAGATATACAGACATAGTCCGAGGCTAACATCGCTTGGGTCTAAGCCTGGCAGGCTTTTGCCTGTACCCAGGCCCTGGGCAGCTCAGGGGGCCATCTGTGCTCCAACCTGGTTGAGGGGTCGTTTGCCCTGCAGACTGCGCAGCACTTGCAGGGGTGCACCTTGCCATCTTGGCTATCTGACAGAACCAGTTAGCAGACATAGCCTGAGGCAAACATAGCTCAGGCCTAAGCCTTTCAGGCTTTTACCTGAACTCAGGGCTTGGGCAGCAAGGCAGGCTACTTGTGCACCAACCCGGTTGTTTTTTTTTTTTTTTTTTTTTTTTTTTTTTTTGCCCTACAGAGGAATCAGCAAAAGGTCCCTACAGCATCCAACATCATCACTCCCTGAAGGAGCAAACGGGCAACACTAGGTTCACAGAGACAACTTGGGGCAGGTCACACTAGGGCTCCAAGGGCACTCAAGAGGAGGGCAGCACATCAGCAATCTGTGCCAGGGGAAACCCAGTCATCCAGAGGTACTGAAATAGTCTTACAGGCTCACAGAGGGTTCAAACACCAGCCAGTGACAACAAGACCAACTAACGCCAGAGATAACAAGATGGCAAACAGCAAATGTAAGAACGTTACTAACAGAAATCTAGGCAATATGGCAGTATCTGAACCCAATTCTCTAACAACAGCAAGTCCTGGATACCCCAACACACCAGAAAAGCAAGATTTGGATTTAAAATCGCTGGTCATGATGCTGCTAGCAGAACACAAAAAGGAGATAAATAAATCTTTTAAAGAAATACAGGGGAACAGAAATAAGTTAGAAGCCCTTACAATGGAAACACAGAAAGCACTCAAAGAAATTCAGGAGAATATGGGTCAACAGATAGAAGCCAATAAAGAGGAAATGCAAAAATCACTTAAAGACATGCAGGAGAAATTGAGTCAAAAAGCAGAAGTCATGAAAGAGGAAACACAAAAATCTCTTAAAGAATTAAAGGAAAACACAAACAAACAAATGAAGGAACTGAGCAAAACCATCCTGGATCTAAAAACAGAAGTAGAAACAACTAAGAAATCACAAAGGGAGACAACTTTGGAGATAGAAATCCTTGGGAAGAAATCAGGGGACATAGATGCGAATATCAACAACAGAATACAAGAGATGGAAGAAAGAATCTCAGATGCCGAAAATACCATAGAAACCATGGACTCATGGTCAAAGAGAATGCAAAATGCAAAAAGCTTGTAACCCAAAACATCCAGGAAATCCAGGACACAATGAGAAGACCAAAGCAAAGGATTATAGGTATGGATGAAAGTGAAGATTTACAACTGAAAGGGCCAGCAAATATCTTCAAAAAATTATGGAAGAAAACATCCCTAACCTAAAGAGAAAGATGTCCATGAATATACAAGAAGCCTACAAAACTCCAAACAGACAGGACCAGAGAAGAAATACCTCCCATCACATAATAATCAAAACCCCAAATGTACTAAACAAAGAAAGAATATTAAAGGCAGTAAGAGAAAAAGGCCAAGTAACATATAAAGGAAGACCTATCAGAATTACACCAGACTTCTCACCAGAGACCATGAAAGCTAGAAGATCCTGGGCAGAGCTCATACAGACTATAAGAGAATACAAATGTCAGTCAAGACTACTCTCAATCACCATAGATGGAGAAACCAAGATATTCCATGACAAAACCAAATTTACCCAATATCTTTCAGCAAAACCAGCCCTACAAATAACAGGAGAAAAACTCCACTACAAGGAGGGAAAGTACACCCTGAAAAAAAACATGATAGTAACTTCTTTCATCAAACCAAAAAGAATATAACCACTCAAATATAAAAATAACATCAAAAATGACAGGAAGTAATAATCACTATTCCTTAATATCTCTTAACATCAATGGACTCAATTCCCCAATAAGAAGACATAGACTAACAGACTGGATATGTAAACAGGACCCTACATTTTGCTACATACAGGAAACAAACCTCAGTGTCAAAGACAAAAACCACCTTAGAGTAAAAGGCTGGAAGACAATTTTACAAGCAAATGGTCTCACGAAACAAGCCGGAGTTGCCATTCTAATATCAGATAAAGTTGACTTTTAACCTAAAGTCATCAAAAGAGACACTGAGGGACACTTCTTGCTCGTCAAAGGAAAATTACACCAAGAAGAACTCTCAATCCTGAACATCTATGCTCCAAATGCAAGGGCACCTTCATTCATAAAAGAAACGTTACTATAGCTCAAAGCACACATTGCACCTAACACAATAATTGTGGGTGACTTCAACACTCCACTCTCCTCAGTGGACCGATCAGGAAAACAGAAAATAAACAGGGACACAGTAAAACTAATTGAAGCTTTGGACCAATTGGATTTAACAGATATTTATAGAACATTTCATCCTAAAGCAAAAGAATATACCCTTTTCTCAGCACCTCATGGTACCTCCTCCAAAATCAACCATATAGTTGGTCACAAGACAGACCTCAACAAATATAAGAAGATCGAACTAATTCCATACCTCCTATCAGATCACTATAGAGTAAGAGTGGTCTTCAATAGCAACAAAAACAACAGAAAGCCTACATACACATGGAGGCTGAACAATACTCTACTCAATGATACCTTGGCCAAAGAAGAAATAAAGAAAGAAGTCAAAGACTTTTTAGAATTTAATGAAAATGAAGGCACAACATACCCAAATCTATGGGACACAATGAAAGCAGTGCTAAGAGGAAAACTCATAGCCCTGAGTGCCTCCAAAAAGAAACAGGAAAGAGCATACAATAAGAGGTTAATGCACACATGAAAGCTCTGGGGGGAAAAAAGAAGCTAATTCACCCAGGAAGAGTAGAAGACAGGAAATCATCAAACTCAGGGCTGAAATCAATCAAGTGGAAACAAAGAGAACCATACAAAGAATCAACAAAACCAGAAGCTGGTTCTTTAAGAAAATCAACAAGATAGATAAACCCTTAGCCAGACTAACCAAAGGGCAGAGAGACAGTATCCAAATTAACAAAATTAGAAATGAAAAGGGAGATATAACAACAGAAACTGAGGAAATTCAAAAAAATCATCAGACCCTACTACAAAATCCTATACTCAACACACCTGGAGAATCTGGAAGAAATGGACAGTTTCCTATACAGATACCAAACACCAAAATTAAATCAGGATCAAATAGATCATCTAAACAGTCCCATAACCCCTAAAGAAATAAAAGGGGTCATAGAAAGTCTCCCAACCAAAAAAGCACAGGATCAGATGGCTTCAGTGCAGAACTCTATCAGACCTTCAATGAAGACCTAACACCAATACTTTTCAAACTATTCCACAAAATAGAAACAGAAGGAACACTACCCAACTCGTTCTACAATGCCACAATTATGCTGATACCAAAACCACACAAAGATCCAACAAAGAAAAAGAACTTGAGGCCAGTTTCCCTTATGAACATTGATGCAAAAATACTCAATAAAATTCTTGGCAGCCGAATTCAAGAACACATCAAAACGATCATTCACCATGATCAAGTAGGCTTCATCCCAGGGATGCAGGGATGGTTCAATATATGGAAATGCATCAATGCAATCCACTATGTAAACAAACTAAAAAAAAAAACCACATGGTCATTTCATTGGATGTTGAAAAAGCATTTGACAAAATTCAGTATCCTTTCATACTAAAAGTCTTGGAAAGAACAGGAATTCAAGGCCCATACCTAAACATAGTAAAATCAATCAATATACAACTAGCCTGTAGCCAACATCAAACTAAATGGAAAAAAAAAACTTGAAGCAATCCCACTAAAATCAGGGACTAGACAAGGCTGCCCCCTTTCTCCATATCTTTTCAATATTGTACTTGAGGTACTAGCTAGGGCATCTAGACAACATAAGGAGGTCAAGGGGATAAAAATTGGAAAGGAAGAAGTCAAACTATCACTATTTGCAGATGATATGTCTACTTAAGTGACCTAAAAAACTCCACTAGAGAACTCCTACAGCTGATAAAAACTTCAGCAAAGTGGCAGGTTATAAAATCAACTCAAGCACATCAGTAGCCTTCCTATACTCAAAGAATAACCAGACTGAGAAAGAAATTAAGGAAATGACACCCTTCACAATTGCCACAAACAAAATAAAGTACATTGGTGTGACTCTGACCAAACAAGTGAAAGATCTGTATGACAAGAACTTCAAGTCTCTGAAGAAGGAAATGTAAAAAGACCTCAGAAAATGGAAAAATCTTCCATGCTCGTGGATTGGCAGGATTAATATAGTTAAAATGGCCATTTTGCCAAAGGCAATATACAGATTCAATGCAATACCCATCAAAATCCCAACTCAGTTCTTCATAGAGTTAGAAAGAGTAATTCTCAAATTGATCTGGAATAGCAAAAACCCAGGATAGCTAAAACTATTCTCAACAATAAAAGAACTTCTGGGGGAATCAGTATCCCAGACCTTAAGCAATATTACAGAGCAATAGTGTTAAAAACTGCATGGTATTGGTACAGTGACAGGCAAGTGGACCAATGGAATAGGACTGAAGACCCAGAAATGACCCCACACACCTATGGTCACTTGATCTTCGACAATGGAGCCGAAAACATCCAGTGGAAAAAAGATAGCCTTTTAACAAATGGTACTGGTTCAACTGGAGCTCAGCATGCAGAAGAATGTGAATTGATCCATCCTTATCTCCTTGTACTAAGCTCAACTCCAAATGAATCAAGGACCTCCACATAAAACCAGACACACTGAAACTAATAGAAAAGAAACTGGGAAAGACCCTTGAGGACATAGGCAAAGGGAAAAAGTTCCTGAACAGAACACCAATAACTTATGCTCTAAGATCCAGAATCGACAAATGAAACCTCATAAAATTGCAAAGATTCTAAAAGGCAAAAGACACCATCAAAAGGACAAATTGGCAACCAACAAATTGGGAAAAGATCTTCACCAACCCTACATCTGACAGAGAGCTAATATCCAATATATACAAAGGACTCAAGAAGTTAGATCCCAGAAAACCAAATAACCATATTAAAAAATGGGGTACAGAGCTAAAAAAAAAGAATTTTTCACCTGAAGAACTTCCAGATGACTGAGAAGCACCTTAAAAAACGTTCAACATAATTAGTCATTAGGGAAATGCAAATCAAAACAACCCTGAGATTTCACCTCACACCAGTCAGAATGGCTAAGATCAAAAACTCAAAAACAGGTGCTGGCAAGGATGTGGAGAAAGAGGAACACTCCTCCACTGCTGGTGGGGTTGCAAATTGGTACAACCACTCTGGAAATCAGTCTGGCGATTCCTCAGAAAACTGGGCACATCACTTCCAGAGGACCCTGCTATACCACTCCTGGGCATATACCCAGAGGATTTCCCCAGCATGTAATAAGGATACATGCTCCACTATGTTCATAGCAGCCCTATTTATAATAGCCAGAAGCTGGAAAGAACCCAGGTGTCCTTCAAAGGAGGAATGGATACAAAAACTGTGGTATATATACACAATGGAGTACTATTCAGCCATTAGAAACAATGAATTCATGAAATTCTTAGACAAATGGATGGAACTGGAGAACATCATACTAAGTGAGGTAACCCAGTCTCAAAAGATCAATCATGGTATGCACTCACTGATAAGCGGATATTAGCCTAGAAAATTGGAATACCCAAGACATCATCCACATGTCCAAATGATTTACAAGAAGAATGGAGGAATAGCTCCTGGTTCTGGAAAGGCTCAGTGCAGCAGTATAGGGCAATACCAGAAAAGGGAAGTGGGAAAGGGTGGATGGGGTAACAGGGGGAGGGAAGAGGTCTTATGGGACTTTCAGGGAGTGGGGAGCCAGGAAAGGGTAAATCATTTGAAATGTAAATAAAAAATATATTGAATAAAAAAAAGAGACTTAAAGAAAACAAGGTAGATATTACAAATCTTAATAACTAACGTGTTCCTTTAGTCTGAACAATTTGAAAGGCAGAAATTTCTTTTTCCTATTAAAAAATCATTCTTTGCTATCATCAAGTACAATGTGTAATTACATGTGCTATGCTTTAAAAATTTTCAATTTACTTTTGAGAATTTCATACAAGTATACAATGTATGATCATATCTAACCCCATTTCCTCCCTCCTACTCTTCTTCAACACCCCTCAACATGCCTCCTCACAACTTCATGTTTTTTTTTTGTTTCTTTTTTAATAACCCACTAGCTTCAGTTAGATCTGTTCATAAGGGTATGAGTATGAGGTCCTTCCCTAGAGCACAGGAAACTCACCAGTGGTCACATTATTTTCTTCTAACAACTGTCCACCACAAAGAAGCTTCTCTGTAAGGGGAGGGGACTGGAAAAACTCTAACCCATCTTAGTCATGGTTTCTATTCCTGCACAAACATCATGAACAAGAAGCAAGTTGGGGAAGAAAGGGTTTATTCTGCTTATAGTTCCACATTGCTATCCATCACCAAAGGAAGTCAGGACTAGAACTCAAGCAGGTCAGGAAGCAGGAGCTGATATAGAGGCCATGGAGGAATGCTACTTACTGGCTTGCTTCCTCTGGCTTGCTTTCTTTTAGAACCCAAGCCTACCAGGCCAGAGATGGTATTACCCACAAGTCCCCTGCCCCCTTGATCACTAATTGAGAAAATGTCCCACAGCTGGAAGCTCCTTTCTCTGTGGTAAATCCAGCTGTGTCAAGGTGACACAAAACCAGCTGGTAAACTATCTATATTGGAATTGTTTGCATACTACAGATAGGCACAGGTAAACATTTTCTGAACAAGACATCGATATATTTTGGCCATTTGATATAAAGCAGGTTTTGTGCAAGTCACGGTTGCTGTGAGATCACGATGGTAATAACCATGTCATATCCAGAAGACAGCATTTCACAGCATACCTCCCCAAGATTTGCTCTTACATTCTTTGAAACTCATTTTCCAAGATGTTCCATGGGCCTTGAGGGTGGTGCAGTGGAGTAAATACAGATGTGCCATGTAGGGCTGAACTCTGGTTTCCTTTCTCTCAGCACTGTGAGCAGTTGTAAGTCTCTCCAAGGACGCCAGTCACCTGCATAAAAAAGCTTCCCTAACTAAGTCTCTAGATATAAACATTTAGAAGGTGATTTGACATTGTGGTCATCTAGTAAATAATAGTCTCTCCTATACCCTGCAATAGCCACAGGGGAAAGTTAGCTGCACACTTCAGATAGGCACAGGTACAGACCTGAGCAAGACTCTGATAGGCCAAATACAGGCAACACCAATAAATGGGATCTCTTGAATGAAAAGCTTCTGTACAGCAAAAGGAATTGTGACAATAAGCATCTCATGAGACAGCCTTTGCTAGCTGTTCACCTGACAGATGATTAGTGTCTACAAGAACAACCACAAACTCTAAATATTCAAACAGTCCACATAAAATAGGTAATGGAGCTGAATAGAAACATCACAAAAGAAGCATAAATGGCTAGGAAACTTAAAAATGAATGCCCTGTGGTCTTACGGCTTGCTTATACCAACACCCCACAGCTCATGAATGTTGAATGACAATGGCATCAAAGTCATTAGATGACAAAATTGTTTAGCTTCATTGTAGTGTATGGAAACAATGTCACTGGAGTCATTAACCAAAATGTCCTTATTTAGAACATTGTACCTGTTTCCATTTGTATGTCTTTTGTTGAGGAATGTAAAGTTAGAACTTGTGTTAATTTGCTTTCCATTACAATAACAAATACCCCAGGCAATCAGCTAGAAAGAGAGGAAAGGTTCTTTCTGGTTCATGGTTTTAGAACTTGTAATGTGACTGTGTACTGCCTTGATCCTGTTGTAAGGCAATGTATGATAGCAGAATCAAGTAGGAAAACAAGTCATCACCTCAGCCAGGCTGTGAAACAGGGGAAGATAGTGTTGGAATTCTGTATAAACTCCACCCAACAGTTACCTGGCAACAGCCATGTATGCCCCTCCCCACAGTTACCTGGTAATAGCCAGGTAGGTCTGGCCCACTATAAAAGGGACTACTTTCCCCCTCCTCTCTCTCTCTTATCTGCTTATTCTCTTGTCTCTCTCTCTCTTGCCCCTTGCCCCCTTGCTCACCCTCTCTCCCCATTCCTTTCCCCCTCTCTCCATGTGTAACTCTAACCAAGCAAGACAAGAACTTCAAGAACTTCAAGTCTTTAAAGAAATAAATTGAGGAAGATATCAGAAGATGGAAAGGTTTCCTGTAGGTTTATATTTTTCAAAATCTACTTTAATAAGGGTTCTTAAATGCTTTAATCTCCCTTCTGGTCCACCACTCACCAGAGATAGTAGAAAAGAAATGTTAATAGGAAAAGGGAGTTGTGGACCTGTTTAGAAATAGTTCTTTGGGGCTATTCCGATATTCATTGCCAGAAGTCTAGTCCACTAGCAAACCAGCAATATGAATCACCAGCAGCAGTCCAGTCTACTAGGTAATCACTACTCACAAATCACCAATGGCAATCCAATCAAGAAGAAACTATGAGGCTCAGCCTATTGTATGAATTTCAGGGAAGTGGCTAGAAGCTGCCAGAATATCATGAGAAGTTTTTTTTTTTTTTTTTTTTTGGTACATTTCTCTCTACAAAGTTAGGACAACTAGTATCAGAGAAGAAAGAAAATTGAGTCAATGCCAGAACATCATCAGCAATGACCAGCTTCAGTGAAGGCCAACAAAGACCAGTAAGGGGAATCAATGCCAGAGCTCCATTCCCTGCTTAATGGGTTATATCTATACTGTTTATTGGGTTATAGTTATACTCTTTCCAAACAGAAAATGTCCTTGCAAGCATCCACTCCTGCAAAACATAATATGCTCTTTCTCTAGCTTACAGAAAAACACCATGTCTCTGTTTTCAGCAACATCCTCTCACAAGTCTGCTTCAGCAAAACATCCTCTCATAAAAGAGTTTCCAGAAAAACATCAAACAACACAACCGTGTCTCCCACAAAACCAAAAATTTCCAAATCAGGTTTTCATTTTTTGGATCAAAAGTAAAAATGGCCATCTTACCAATGTAGAGATTCAATGCAATCCCCATCAAAATTCCAATACAATTCTTTACAGAGTTATATGTAAGGCCTTTATTCACCTCCATATGACTTCATATGGAAAAAATATCTGGGATAGTTAAAAACAATCTAGTGCAATAGAATACATGCTGGAACTAGTGCCATCCCTGAACTCAAGCTCTGCTACAGAGTAATAGAAATAAAAACTATATGGTATTGGAATAAAGACAGACACATTGATCAATAGAATCTAATGAAGACCCAGACATGAATGCACATACCTATGGACATCTGATTTTTGACTAAGCCAGAAATATACAATGGAAAAATGAAAACATCTTCAATAAATGGTGATGCTCTAACTTGATAGCTGCATATAGAATAATGCAAATAGATACATATTAATTACCCTGAACAAAACGCAAGTCTAAATGGATCAAAGACCTCACTATAAAACCAGATACAGTAAACCAGATAAAATGGATAGTGGGGGAATAATCTTAAATGCATTGGCATAGGAGACAACTTTCAGAACAGAACATTAATAGTGTAAGTATTAAAATCAACAATTAATATATGGGACCTCATAAAACTGATAAGCTTCTGTGAGACAAAGAATACTGTAAACAGGACAAATTGGCAGTCTACAAAAAGGAAAAAGACTTCATGAACTCCACTTCTGACAGGTTTAATATTCACAACATATGAAGAACTCATGAAACTAGACATCAACAAACTAATGCAATTAGAAAATGGAGAACAGGATCCTTCCAGTTTACATCTGCGACTGGAGTTGACCCTGTGCAGCTCTCCATACCAAAATACCTTCCAGAGAAAGCTGGTCTCTCAGGAGTGCTGAGACATAAGCTTACAGGAGGGGCAAGCCACAGTCAGAGACAGTAAGACCAGCTAATACCACACATAACCAGATGGCAAGAGGCAAGTACAAGAACATAAGCAACAGAAACCAAAGTTACTGGGCATCATCAGAACCCAGTCCTCAACCACAGCTAGCCCTGGATACCCTAATACACTGGAAAAGAAAGACTGGTTTAAAATTACATCTCGTGGTGATTATATTAGATTTAATAAGGACATAAATAACTCCCTTAAAGAAATATAGAACACAGATAAACAGGTAGAAGCCCTTAAAGAGAAAACACAAAAATCCCTTAAAGAATTATAAAAAAAAAAAATGCAACCAAACAGGTTAAGGAATTAAGCAAAAGCCATCCAGGATCTAAAAATGGAAGTAGAAACAATGAAGAAATCACAAATGGAGACTACCCTGGAAATAGAAAACCTAGGAAAGAGATCAGGAGACAGAGATGCAAACATTACCAACAAGAGATAGAAGAGAGAATCTCAGGTACAGAAGATATCATAGAAAACCTTGACACAACAGTCAAAAAAATACAAAATACACAAAGAAAGAAAGGAAGGAAGGAAGGAAGGAAGAAAGAAAGGAAGGAAGAAAGAAAAGGAAATGAGGAACAGATGTAAACAAAAGATTAGAGGAATCTGAAATGTCTGAGAAACTCTTACAGAAATGTTCAACATGCTTAGCCATCAGGGAAATTCAAATCAAATGACTCTGAGATTCCATTTTATGACTTTCAGAGTGGCTAAGATTAAAAACAAAATGAAAACAAGTGACAGACCCACAGCCAGACATTAGGCTGAACTTGGGGAATCTGGCAGAAGAGAGGAAGGAATGGTTGTAGGAGCCAGAGGCATCAAAGACACCACAAGAAAATCTACAAAATCAACTAACCTGTGACCACAGTGTCTCACAGAGACTGAACAGCCAATGCAAGGTCATGCCTGGGACTGACCTAGGCCCTCTGCACATGCAGCAGTTTTGTAGCTTGATCTCCCTGTGGTACTACACTGGCTAGTTTTGTGTGTCAACTTGACACAAGCTAGACTTATTACAGATAATAGGGCCTCCTTTGAGGAAATGCCTCCATGAGTTCCAGCAGTAAGGTATTTTTTCAATCAGTGATCAAGGGTGGGAGGGCCGGGAGGGCCCATTGTGGGTGGTGCCATTCCTGGACTGGTAGTTCTATAAGAAAGCAAGCTGAGCAAGCCAGTATGTAAAGTAACATCCCTCTATGGCCTCTGTATCAGCTCCTGCTTCCTGACCTGCTTGAGTTACAGTCCTGACTCCCTTTGGTGATGAACAACATTGTGGAAATGTAAGCTGAATAAATTCTTTCCTCCCCAACTTGCTTCTTGGTCATGATGTTTGTGTAGGAATAGAAATCCTGACTAAGACAGGTACTCCATTTTAATTTTTATTATTAGATATTTACTTTATTGACATTTCAAATGGTATCCCCTTTCCAAGTTACCCCTCCAAAAAACCCCTATCCTACCCCCTCCCTCTCTCCCCCCAATTTCCTGATTTGTATTCCCCTATTCTGCCTTCACAGGACCAATGGCCTCTCATTGATGTCTGAAATGGTCATCTTCTTCTACATATGTAGCTGGAGCCATGGGTCTCTCCATGTGTACTCTTTGGTTGATGGTTTAGTCCCTGGGAGCTCTGGGAGTACTGGTTGGCACATATTATTATTCCTCCTGCAGGGCTGCAAACCTCTTCAGTTCCTTAGGTCCTTTCTCTAGCTGCTCCATTGGTGACCCTATGCTCATTCTATTGGTTGGCTATGAGCCATGGGTATTTTGATCTACTTTCCAATAAGGATCAAAGTATCCACACTTTGTTCTTCTTTCTTCTTGAGCTTCATGTGGTCTGTGAGTTGTATCTTGGGTATTCTGAGCTTTTGAACTGATATCCACTTATCAGTGAGTGCATACCATGAGTATTCTTTTATGATTAGGTGACCTCACTCAGGATGATATTTTCTAGCTCCGTCCATTTGTCTAAGAATTTCATGAATTCATTGTTTTTTAATAGCTGAGTAGTACTCCATTATGTAAATGCATCACATTTTCTGTATCATTCCTCTGTTGAAGGGCATTTGGGTTCTTTCCAGCTTCTGGCTATTATAAGACTGCTATGAACATAGGGGAGCATGTATCCTTATTACAGTTTGGAGCATCTTCTGGGTATATACCCAGGAGTGGTATAGCTGGATCCTCAGGTAGTACTATGTCCAGTATTCTGAGGAACCACCAAACTGATTTCCAGAGTGGGTTGGTTTACCAGCTTGCAATCCCACCAGCAATGGAAGAGTGTTCCTCTTTCTCCACAGCCTCTCCAGCATTTGCCATCCCATGAGATTTTGATCTTGGACATTCTGACTGGTGTGAGGTGGAATCTCAGAGTTGATTTGATTTGAATTGCCCTGATGATTAAAGATGTTGAACATTTCTTAGGGTGTTTTTCAGCTATCCAGTATTCCTTAGTTGAGAATTCTTTGTTTAGCTCTGTACCCCATTTTTAATAGGGTTATTTGGTTTTCTGGAGTCTAACTTCTTGAGTTCTTTGTATATATTGGATATAAGCCCTCTATCAGATCGAGGATTGGTAAAAATTTTTTCCCAATCTGTTGGTTGCCATTTTGTCCTATTGACAGTGTCCTTTGACTTATAGAAGATTTGAGATTTTATGAGATCACATTTGTCAATTCTTGATCTTAGAGCAGAAGCTATTGGTGTTCTATTCAGGAAAATTTCCCCTGTGCCCATGTGCTCCAGGCCCTTCCCCAATTTCTCTTCTATTAGATTCGGTGCATCTGGTTTGATGTGGAGGTAATTGATCCACTTGGACTTGGGCTTTGTACAGGGAGATAAGAATGGATCAATTTGCATTCCTCAATATGTTGAGTGCAAGTTGAACCAGCACCATTTGGTGAAATGCTTTGTTCCACTGGATGGTTTTAGCTCCTTTGTCAAAGATCAAGTATGAGGGTTCATTTCTTTAATTCTATCCTATAATCTACCTGCCTGTCACTGTTATCAAGACCATGCAGTTTTAATCACTATTGCTCTGTAGTATTGCTTGAGGTCAGGGATGGTGATTCCACCAGAACTTCTTTTATTATTTTCTCTATCCTGAATTTTTGTTATTCCAAATAAATTTGGAAATTGCTCTTTCTACCTCTATGAAGAATTGAGTTGAGAATTTTGATGGGGATTGCATTGAATCTGTAGATTCCTTTAAAGGCAAGATAGCCATTTTTACTATATTAACCCTGCCAATCCATGAGCATGGGGCAATCTTTCCATCTTCTGAGATCTTCAATTTCTTTCTTCAGAGACTTGAAGTTTTTGTCATACATCTTTTACTTGCTTGGTTAGAGTCACACCAAAGGATTTTATTTTATTTGTGACTACTGTGAAGGGTGTCATTTCCCTAATTTTTTTCTCAGCCTCTTTAAACTTTGAGTAAAGGAAGGCTACTGATTTGAGTTACTTTTATATCCAGCCACTTTGCTGAAGTTGTTTATCAGGTTTAGAAGTTTTCTGATGGAATTTTTGAGGCCACTTAAGTATACTATCAAATCATCTTCAAATAGTGGTACTTTGACTTCTTCCTTTCCAATTTGAATCACTTTGACCTCCTTTTGTTGTCTAATTGATCTGGCTAGGACTTCAAGTACTATATTTAATAGGTAGAGAGACAGTGGACATCCTTGTCTAGTCTCTGATTTCAGTGGGATTGCTTCAAGTTTCTCTCCATTTAGTGTAATGTTGGCTACTGGTTTGCTGTGTATTGCTTTTACTATGTTTAGGTACGGGCCTTGAATTCCTGATCTTTTCAAGACTTTTATTATGAAGAGATGTTGGATTTTGTCAAATGCTTTCTCAGCATCTAATGAAATGATCCTGTGGTTTTTTCTTTGATTTTGTTTATATAGTGGATTTCATTGATGGATTTTCGTATATTAAACCATCCCTGCATCCCTGGAATGAAGCCTACATGATCATGGTGGGTGATTGTTTTGATGTATTCTTGAATTCTGTTGGCAAGAATTTTATTGAGTAGTTTTGCATCAATATTCATAAGGGAAATTGATCTAAAGTTCTCCCTTTTTGTTGGGTCTTTGTGTGGTTTAGGTATCAAAGTAACTGTTGCTTCATAAAACAAATTGGGTAGTATTCCATCTGTTTCTATTTTGTGGAACAGTTTGAAGAGTATTGGTATTAGGTCTTTCTTGAAGGTCTGAGAGAACTCTGCATTTAACCCATCTGGTCCTGGGCTTTTTTTTTTTTTTTTTTTTTTTTTTTTTTACTTAAGTAGATTTTATTTTTTTTCAGTCTTTTTTTTTATTTTTATTCGATATATTTTTTATTTACATTTCAAATGATTTCCCCTTTTCTGGTCCCCCAATCCCCGAAGGGGTTAAGGGATTGTTTAGATAATTTATCTGATCCTGATTTAACTTTGGTACCTAGTATCTGTCTAGAAAATTGTCTATTTCATCTAGATTTTCCACTTTTGTTGAGTATATAGGATTTTGTAGTAGCATCTGATAATTTTTTTGATTTCCTCAGTTTCTGTTGTTATATCTCCCTTTTCATTTCTGATTTTGCTGATTTGGGTATTGTCTCTGTGCCCTCTGATTAGTTTGACTACAGGTATATCATTCTTGTTGGGTTTGTCAAAGAACCAGCTCATGGCTTGGTTGATTCTTTATATAGGTCTTTTTGTTTCTACTTGGTTGATTTCAGCCCTGAGTTTGATTATTTCTTGCCATCTACTCCTCTTGCATGTATTTGCTTCTTTTTGTTCTAGAGCCTTATGTTGTGCTGTTAAGCTGTTAGTGTATACTCTTTCCAATTTCTTTTTGAAGCACTCAGAGCTATGAGTTTTCCTCTTAGCCCTGCTTTCATTGTATCCCATAAGTTTGGGTATGTTGTGCCCCCATTTTCATTAAATTCTAAAAAGTCTTTAATTTCTTTATTTCTTCCTTGACCAAAGTTATTATTGAGTAGAATGTTGTTCTGTTTCCATGTGTATGTAGGTTTTCTGTTGTTTTGTTTTTTTTTATTATTATTATTAAAGACCAGCCTTAGGCTGTAGTGATCTGGTGGGTGCATGGAATTATTTCAGTCTTCTTATATCTGCTGATGTCTGTTTTGTGACCGAGTCTCTGGTCAGTTTTGGAGAAGGTACCATGAGGTGCTTAGAAGAAGGCATATTCTTTTGTTTTAGAATAGAATGTTCTATAGATATCTGCTAATTCCATTTGGTTCATAACTTCTGTTAGTTTCACTGTTTCTGTTTAGTTTGTGTTTCCCTGATCTGTCCATTGCTGAGAGTGGGGAGGTGAAGTTCCCCACAATTATTGTGTGAGGTGCAATGTATGATTTGAGCTTTAGTAAACTTTCTTTTATTAATGTGGGGGCCCTTGCATTTGGAGCATAGATGTTCAGAATTGAGAGTTCATCTTGGTAGATCTTTCCTTTGATGAGTATAAAATGTCCTTCCTTATTTTTTTTTTGATTACTTTAGGTTGAAAGTCGATTTTATATTAGCATAGCTACATCAGCTTGTTTCTTGGGACCATTTGCTTGGAAAATTGTTTTCCAGCCTTTTACTCTGAGATAATGTCTGTCTTTGTCACAAAGGTGCATTTCCTGTATGCAGCAAAATGTTGGGTCCTGCTTATGTATCCAGCCTGTTAGTCTATGTCTTTTTATTGCAGAACTGAATCCATTGATATTAAGAGATAGAAAGGAGAAGTGATTGTTGCTTCCTGTTACTTTTGTTATTAGAAGTGGAGTTATGTTTGTGTGGCTCTCTTCTTTTTGGTTTGTTAAAAGAAGATTACTTTCTTGCTTTTTCTAGTGTGTAGTTTCCCTCCTTTTGTTGGTGTTTTCCATTCATTATCATTTAAAGGGCTGGATTTGTGGAAACATACTGTGTAAATTTGGTTTTGTCCTCAAATACCTTGGTTTCTCCATCTATGGTAATTGAGAATTTAGCTGGGTATAGTAGTCTGGGTTCACATCTGTGGTCCCTTAGGGTCTGTATGACATCTGCCCAGGATCTTCTGGCTTTCTGGTGAGAAGTCTGGCGTAATTCTGATAGGTCTGCCTTTATATGTTACTCGTCAGTGCACCATACCCAAGTAGTGCAGGGAGGCAGCTTAACCACCCAGGAGTGTGGAGAGACAAACTTGCACAGATAGAACACCCCCCACACCAATTCCCCTACCCCCCACCCATCACTATCCCCAACCCCCACCCACCCTCACCCCACCCTTCCCTCAATGCACAAAGGATCATGCTAGGAACCCTCTGGTAGAAGCCCTCCGGTTTCTGTCTCAGGTTTGGGTCCATCCTCCAGCATACTACCATACCCAAGTGGCACAGGGAGGCAGCTTAAACACCCAGGAGTGTGGAGAGACCAGCCTGCACAGGTAGAAACATCCCTGCTACTCAGAGGAAACAGCCGGAAACCCTGAGGACACAAGAGCCTAGGAACAACCTGGGACAGGAGACCTCTGATTTCTGCATACACCCAGAGTTGATCAGGGCTACAGAGCTACATACTCAAATACAACCACAAGAGAGCAGGTCTCATAGGAGTACATACATACAAGTGTACAGAGGGAGAACATGTCTCCCAGGAGCACAGATTTGCATGACAGATAAACCACAGTCAGAGACCGAAACACCAGCTAACATCAGAGATAACCAGATGGCAAAAGGCAAATGCAAGAACATTACCAACAGAAACCAAGGCAACATGGCACAATCTGAACCAAGTTCTCCCACAACAGCAAGTCCCCGATACCCCAACATACCAGAAAAGCAAGATCTGGATTTTAAATCACATCTCATGATGCTGATAGAGGATTTCAAGAAGGACATAAATAACTCCCTTAAAGAAGTACTGGAGAACATGAGTTAACAGGTAGAAGCCCTTAAAAAGGAAACACAAAAATTGCTTAAAGAAATATAAGAGAACATGTGTCAACAGGTAGAAGCCCATAAAGAAGAAACACAAAAATCACTGAAAGAAATACAAAAGAACATGGGTCAACAGGCAGAAGCCCTTAAAGAGGAAAAGCCCCTAAAGCCCTTAAAAATCCCTTGAAGAATTACAGGAAAACACAAACAAGTGAAGGAATTGAACAAAACCATCCAGGACCTAAAAATGGAAGTAGAAACAACTAAGAAATCACAAAGGGAAACAACTCTGGAGATAGAAAACCTTGGAAAGAAATCGGGAGTCATAGATGCAAACATCAACAACAGAATACAAGCAATAGAAGAAAGAATTCAGGTGCTGAAGATACCATACAAAACATTGACTCAACCATCAAAGAAAATGCAAAATGAAAAAAGCTTGTAACCCAAAGCATCCAGGAAATCCAGGACACAATGAGAAGACCAAACCTAAGTATTGTAGGTATAGAAGAGAGCAAAGATTTACAAGATTACACCAGTGAGAAGTCTGGTATAATTCTGAAAGGTCTACCTTTATATGTCCCTTGACCTTTTTCCCTTACTGCTTTTAATATTCTTTCTTTGTTTAGTGCATTTGGTGTTTTAATTATGTGATGGGAGGAAGTTCTTTTCAGGTCCAATCTATTTGGAGTTCTGTAGGCTTCTTGTATGTTCATGGGCATCTCTTTCTTTAGGTTAGGGAAGTTTTCTTCTATAATTTTGTTGATGATATTTACTGGCCCTTTAATTTGGAATTGTCATTCTCTTCTATACTTATAATCCTTAGGTTTGGTCTTATTTTGTGCTGGATTTCCTGGATGTTTTGGGTTAGAAGCTTTTTGCATTTTGCATTTTCTCTGTTTATTGTGTCAATGTTTTCTGTGGTATCTTCTGCACCTGAGATTCTCTCTTCTATGCCCAGAGTTGTTTCCCTTTGTGATTTGTTTTTGTTTCTACCCCTATTTTTAGGTCATGGATGGTTTTGTCCGATTCCTTCACCTGTTTGATTGTGCTTTCCTATAATTCTATAAGGACTTCTACCTGTTTGTGTGTGTTCTCCTGTATTTCCTTAAGGGAGTTATTTATGTCCTCCTTGAAGCCCTCTATCAGCATCATGAGCTGTGATTTTAAATCCAAATCTTGCTTTTCTGGTCTATTGGGGTATCCAAGACTTGCTGTTGTGGGAGAATTGGGTTCGGATGGTGCCATGTTGCATTGATTTCTGTTGGTAACATTCCTACATTTGCCTTTTGCCATCTTGTTATCTCTGGTGTTAGTCAGTCCTGGTATCTCTGGCTGGTGCTTGTCCCTCTTGTGGGCCTGCAAGCCTGCCTCAGTACCCCTGAGTATCTGACTTACCCCTGGCACAGAGTGCTGTGGCACTGCCCAGCTCCTGGGTGCAGGTGGAGCCTGAACTGACCCTGTCCTAGCTGCTCTGCCACTCCTGTGTTCCCTGTGCTCCAGCTGTATCTGCCTGCTCAGTTGCTGAAGACAAGATGGACAAATTATTTGTCTTTCTCAGACATTTTTAAGGTATAGCTAACTGATATGATTATACTCTTATTCATATAGATTTGATGTAGAGGCTAAAGTAATTGAGCATGATGACAAGTACATATCATTAAGAATTATTGATGCATGCTATAAAACCTACACTTTGGACAATTAATATATGCTGATAGAAAAGCATATGGGAGGCTAGAGAGATGACTCAGTGTTTAAGAGCATTAAGTTGATCTTAGCTAGGACCTGGATTGAGTTTCCAGCATGCACACAGTGGGTCACAAACGTGTGACTCTAGTTGTAGGGGATCCAAAACCCTCTTCTGATCTCCCAAGCACCATGCATACATGTAGTGTGTGTGTGTGTGTATGTGTGTGTGTGCATATATATGTATACATATATAAGACACTAAATCATATAAAATAATTTTTGTAAAAGGATGATGGGATGATGAGACTTTTGGATTGATAGCATGAGTAAATCACATCCATATATAAGTTACATCTTATATTAAAAAGATAGGGGCTGGTTGTTACAGACTCAGTAATTCTAGTAAAAGAGACTCCTTGTATTCACCAGTATTTGGTTCTCTTTTCTTGGATACATTGGAAGATTGTTTCATAATCATTTTATAGATATCTAGGATTATGTCATTTTGGCCAGAATGAGGTGAATTTCAGTTAAACATAGTTACTGAATATTTTCTCAGACAACATATTTACATAAACAAGGAAACATCACTTCTGTTAAACTAATATTTGGAGACATTTGGGCATAAGATTAAGTATCAAGGTCAGGTCAAATCTTGGAATCATCAATATCTCAGTGATTTAAAGCCAGGAGCCCCTCTAATTAGTTGTGGATACATAAAATTGATTCATATGTGATTGAGGATTAATAGCTCAGCCCAACAACGACATTCCATAGATAACCTGCCATTAACAAAAGGCAACTGAACTCAGGCACTCGGTGTCTTTTGCAGGACTTTTCATGCTAAGGCATTATCTGTTGGGCACTAGATTGCCCCTGTTTTCTAAAAGACCCTGAAGAAATGGCATGTTATGTGTCCTTCTTCAGGAGCAGACTTGGCCACATTGATTCCAGGGCTGGAACCTAGGTCTTGAAAGAGTTAAAGTTACTGTTCCTGGGAACCTGACTTTCTCCTCTGAGGAGTTGAAGGCTATCAGTCCCAAGGTAGTGATGTCTGAAATATCCTGAACTCTTTGGAAAATATTGATTTAACTTTATACTGACCTTGCCATTTTCCCCTGAAGTTAGTGTATAAGATCCTGTATTTATCAATAAGCGTGTTTGGCATAAAGCATAGGCTGTGTAAGACCTCCTGACCCCAGGTTTTCTATCTTTTTCTTTATTTCCTCCTCTTCTGGCCTTTCGCTTAGGACCCTGTCACTACAGAACAACTTACTGTTCCAGGTTTTTTTTAAAGCATGGAGTTCATGCAGGTTATAGTGATTATTAACTTTCAACATGAAGCCCAGAGGAGCAGAATCAAACTAGATCCAAACTATAGTAGACATTTGAAGTTTATTTTATGTGTGCAAGGCTACTTCTTCAAGAAAACTTTGTAACATATACATGACTACCCCTTTGAAGTTGAACTTTCTTTTGCAGAGACTGAAGGAGAATTAATGAATCCATTCTCAACAAGGATTAAGTATAAAAGAAGAGGCTATTTGAGAGGCTGTTATTGTTTTAAAAATTTGTAGGACATTTATTCATAGGGAGAGAGTCAGTGTGAGTGCTTGTGTGTGTGTATGTGTGTGTGTGTGAGTGTCTGTGAGAGAGAGACAGAGAAAGAGAGAGAGACAGAGACAGAGACAGAGAGAGAGAGACAGAGAGACGAGATGGACAGACAGACATGTGGAGAAAGGATGACTTTCGGGTGTCAGCTCCTTCCTTTTACTATGCCAGTTATAGGGATTCAAACTCAAGGTGGCAGGCTTGGTGGCAGGCCATCACACCAGTCTACTGGTTACAGTTTTATTACAAAATTAAACCACTAACACAGGCTGGCACATGCAGGCTATTGTCACAATGCCATATTCTTGCTTCTGGATCCACATTCATATCGTAGAAATACAACCGCAACCCACAGTTAATATTGTTGGGTTACAGTTGTCTATTTCTATACCCTCACACTATGCATCAGTATTTTACTATTTATGTTTTCATAAAAGCAAACACTATGATTGGTACTACATATATAGTGAAAATGTTGTTTAATCTTGTTTATATAGTTATTTATAATTCTGTGTTGTATTGTTGTGAAAGTTTAAGGAGAAAGAGCATATATCTGCAACTATTTGTAACGATTCTTTATCACTGTTTTATATATATATATATTATGAGGTCTGCTCAAAGTTTGCAAATCTGAGAGTTTATGTTCAAGCTTGGACAGATTTTCTCTTTCTTCGTTAGTTGTCCATCACATATAAGAATAAACTATTTTAATATAACCTTGGAGATATATTTTACATGTAAAATACACTTAGGGAATTATAGTTCTGAGGAGAAAGTCTTCCTCAGTGGAAGTGTTAGCCCTGAGGGTGGCATTTCAGCAACTGGGTGGGTGGCATTAGTTTGATAGATTTTGTCTGCATGTACTTGCTCTTCCTGGTTCCAAACTTCCCTATGCTCCTTGGGGAGATTGTTGGTACAATTCATACAAATGTATGGAAAGTGAGGTTATAAAATAGAGTATTATACTGGAATTCTTTAATAAAGGTGGAAGAATTAGCAATATCAAACCCCAAATCTTTTGACAATGTTTACTTAATAAGAAAGGGACATGTTCCCTAACTAAGCTGTCCACCCTGGCAACTGTCCACAGTTAGGGAACTCTAGCCTATAGGCTGGGTAGGAGAGGGGAAGAGAGTCCTCTGCTATGGCTGAGCAGGACCAAGTAGCAGGAAGACTGGGGCTGCCGGTGCACTTAGAGCAGGTGCCAGGGAGGGCTAATTTGAGCAGCTTTTCATTTAGGAGGGAGAAAGGTAAACCAGAGAGGCTAGAAAAGGGGAGGGAGCTGTAGGTTGAGATCTATAGGCGGAAGCTTGTCAACTGGATCTAAAGTAGTGGAGGAATCATGTTGTCCAGGCTTTAGAGCTACGAGGCAATGAGTGGAAGAACGGGAAGAACAGAGAGAAGGCTTAAGAGACAGCCTGGACACAGGCAATCTTTTACTATTTCCCCTATGGCTCAATGTTGTTGTAAATGTCCTGAAAACTATTGGGAATCTAATGTGCTGTTGTACAGCTATTTGGATTGATTGTCTAAGGAATATTGAGGCCAAATTTGATTGCAAAGATTAATGAGTTTAGAGCCTTTCATATTGGGTATCAGTTGGAAAGGCTGAGTTTTCTGAAACGCATCCCAAGAAGAATGAAAGGTCATGGAAGACACCATTTGCATAAATGAGAGAGGCAAGCAAAATTGTCACTGTAACCCATAGTCTTTGGTGTCTGCAGGACTCTGGAAGAACCAGAGGAAGACTGAAGCCTTTCACTGGGTCTTGACTGCACTCAGCAGGGGTCAGGGGGTCAGGGGCTTAGCCAGGCTAAGTTTTAGGAGAGACTCAGTGCCTGGTACGAGGGCTTTCATGGAGGCCAGAAGGGAAAAAAAGGCCAAGTGAGGGTGAAAACTGATCTCTGAAGTGTGTGTGCATGTGTGTGTGTGTGTGTGTGCATGTGTATATGTATGCATGCATGTATGTATGTATGTATGTGATCCACAAGAAGGAGTAGGAGAAAAAAGTCACAAAAGCCACCAGGGTCTAGAGGAACTGTGGAATTATGGGCAGATCCAAAGGGAAGGTAGAACATGAGGGTAAGAAGGGGTGCAATGGCCCTTTTAAGTCAAAGGAAACTGCAGGATTACAGCTCCAAGTATGGTGGGTGCTCTTCTGGTGCCTGTAGTCCAGGCCTAAACTGCACTGGGACCCTGTGATGGCTATTTACTATTATTGGATGTCAACTTGACTGTATCTGGAATAAACTACAATGGAGGGTGAACCTGTGATTCGAATAAAGGTTTAGTTTAATCTTCAAACTAACCAACAGTGATATAGGTATAGTGCTAAATGGTCAAATCTCGTGGGCCATGAGATCATAATTTTATGCTTGATGTCAACCTTGCCCTTCATGAATCAAGACTACCTGATAGCTTCCTCTCTAACTCATGGTATAACTGCCTTGTACTGCTATGGTCCTGTTTTAGCTTCTGAAATAGTATTTCAGTCTACAGTATATTTTATTGCCGTAAGTTCTATATTTCTACTGTATTTTAAATAGAACTGATCATTTAGCAGTTTGAAACAACGCAAAACCTACTAAATATGACATTGAAAATTATTTTAACTGAAACATGTGAATAATAATAAATATATTCACAATAACCTCTACATGTTTTTGTTTTGAGATACTCTTCTCATTATGTTGCCCAGGTTGGTCTTAAACAACTAGCTACTAACATTCTGTCTGCCTAAGGTCTATTGCTAGACTACACGTAAGTGGTTGTATGCGTAGCTAGTCAGCCATTAACTCTTTTGGTTTTTTATTTGTTGTAAAGGACTAGTAAAAAGATGTCTCTTCACCATTCTTATATGAAGAAATTTCAAACTTAGAGACAACCTTAAAGCTCCTAGATAGCCTCACTATTTCCAGGGGCATTTGGTACTTATATAGCCTAACATACAAAACTAATGAATTTCTATTATTTAGTTAACATACTTTTATTCACTATCAGTTCTGGCTTTATTGTTTGCTATGGATACCCCCTCCATTGTTTTGAGAGAAGGTATTTCTATGTAGTCTGTTTCCCTGAAATTCCAAATTTTATTTTCTATCATTACTATACTTTTCTGTGTTACTGCAGATTGAACCAATGTTCTTATGTACACTGGGAAAGTACTCTACCATTGAGTTACATTCCTACACCTTGGGTTTAAACAGGGTCTTTCTTGTTATGCCTTTGATATTATATGGCTTCAGGGTGACCTAGAACTCATGATCTTCCTGCTTCTGCCCCATGAGTGTTGGATTTCAAGGATCTATAACTATTTGTTTAAAAAGTGATGCAGAAAGTAACCTTAGTAGATTTCTCATATTTATATATGTTACCTCATTAGGAGTATTGTATTTTAGAAGTCAAATTATCCCTGAAGACTTATGACTTGATACTCAATGCAGAAGTGCTTAGTGCACAGCTGTTGTATAAATTATTTAATTTAGACCCAGGGTTTTTTCCCCAACCACTGGCCATTTGGTTCCTGGATAAAAGACACACACAGTCTTTATATTTACAATATGCATTAAACAGCACAAAAGTTGAGCAGATACCTATCCTCTATGCTGTTAGAATCTACTTTCCTATCAATAACCCTGAGTTATTACTTATTATGTTTCATCTGTGTTGCTCTTAACTCCAATTGGCCAGCCCTCAGGGCCATGTTCTATTGAACTCCCCAAACCTATGGTGGCTTCTCCTTTCTCCTCCTGTACCTTCTCCTCTGCAACCCTCCCAGCCAACCCCATGATGCTCCAACCCCAAACCTGAGAAACCTAAACCTCAACTATGTCTCTTCTGCCCTGCTATTCGCTATTGGCATCTTTATTTACCAATCAGAAATAACTTGGGGGGCAAGGTCACAGATCTACGTGCAGACTCTGGTTCTTGGTGGCCTGACCTTAGCATTACAATAGACAGCAAGAGGAAACCTCAACACACAACTGAAGTAGAATCTTAAAGGTTCTTTGGAGTCAGTTGCATGGTGTTTTGCAGGAGCAAACACATGTAAGAACCTTTTGTTAAAGTTGACACAGGCATGAACGGCTAAGGCCAACTCCTGAAGCAATGTTTCACTGAAACAAACACAGGAGAGAGGATGCTCTGCTAAAGCAAGTATGTGAAAAGACATGTGATGAAGGATTCTTTGCTAACAACATACATATATGGTCTACCTTACACTGTGTAGTTGAGCTGCATTTGTCAGGACTCTGTAGAGAGAAACACACCAAAATTTTTTGGTGGTATACTACAGTTTCTTGCTGTTTGCATGGATTGAGGCTGATTGATGGACTTGCTGAGGCAAGATCCCTGACTAAGGCAAGATCTGCGCATAGGAAAGGCACGTGAAGGGTACATGATATTTGGAGAGTATAAATAGAAATCCAAGGAGTGACAGAGACAGAGCTTGGCTTGCTGGTATAGCTAGATATGCAACACTTATGGGTCTTGCATTTTAGATGATCCATTCCCTGAGAGAGCACAGCCAAGAATGTCTCCTGGTGTTCTTGTTTGTCCCTCCCGCTGTCAAGCCAAGGTTGAGGCCTGGCTGGGTGTCTCTGTTAGGTCATATTACCACTATTGCTGGTCTGAACTGGTCTGCTGGTGTATCTGTGAGGTATTTGCAAGTAGATTGAGCTGCCACTGCCTGCTAACCTGTGAACTGAACTGACGATTTCCAAACACAGAAGGAAGTTGCTCCAAAGAACTTTTCTAAACAGGTCCACTTCCCACAATGCTCCCACATCCTTTCTTTTCTCCTACCTCCGGTGCCTGGTAGGCTACAGGGAGGTTAAAACATTTACGAACCATCATTAAAAATAAAGTTTGAAGTAATTAAAGTTACAGGCGGCCTAAGCATAATGGGTAAGTAACTCTGCTTCTAATGTAGAAGAAATGGCAGATTATGAGCAGTTAACAATGCTATTTAAGGACATTGGTAAAATGGCAGCTGGGTGGTATCCTGCCTTGATCACAAAAGTTTTTGTTGTTGGTGGTGGTGGGTTTTTTGTTGTTGTTGTTTTTTGATTTTTTTTTTTTTTTTTTTTTTTTTTTGGTTTTGGTTTGTAGTTTTCATGTTTACTATTTTGAAAAAGTTTAGTGGGAAGCCAGTCAATTCTCTTCTGTTAGAGAAGACTACAGAATTGGCCATCCATTTACAGAGTTTGCAGACAGAGGTAGAAGTGCTTGGAAAAGGGGCCAGTGAGAGGAGAAAAAAAAAATAAGCTCTGCTTGGTGAGTGAGAATGAGAATGCCCAGCACAATGAAATCAGGATGCGCTCGAGGCTGGAAGGTAAACTGTCACCCCGCCCTGCTTCTAGGGGCCTGAAAGAACAGGACATGCTACACACATAACAGGGTAAGGTGCAGCCAAGTGCAACACCAGAGAATGTTCTTGGGCCTACACAGATACCCTCACCCTTCCCAGTCTTTCTGCATCATATGTGTAATATCATATGCATAAGAAATGTGCAATTACACATTTATTAGAAATAATGGCAATTATAGGGATACCTGCACAAATCAAAACTGCCAATGCTCCCGTATATGTATCCAATAGGATAAAGCAACTCTTTGCATATTAAAATATGAATCATGTTACGGGTATACCACACAATCCCACAAAACAAGCAACTATAGAAAGAACCAATTGTACCATAAAAGTGATGCTGATTAAACAAAAAGAGAGAGTAAAAACCCTCAGAGACAGACTAAATAATGCATTGTTTACTCTAAATGTTTTTTTTTTAAGATTCATTTAGTTAGTTGATGAGTACACTGTAGCTGTAGACGGTTGTGAGCCATCATGTGGTTGCTGGGAATTGAACTCAGGACCTCTGCTCCGTTTGTCCCAGTTTGTCCCATGGTCCAAACTTACTTATTGTTATATGTAAGTACACTGTAGCTGTCTTCAGACACACCAGAAGAGAGTGTCAGATATC
Source organism: Apodemus sylvaticus (assembly GCF_947179515.1). Classification (NCBI taxonomy): domain Eukaryota; kingdom Metazoa; phylum Chordata; class Mammalia; order Rodentia; family Muridae; genus Apodemus; species Apodemus sylvaticus. The sequence continues at coordinate 53,681,481 of NC_067490.1, forward strand.
ATTACAGATGGTTGTGAGCCACCATTTGGTTGCTGGGAATTGAACTCAGGACCTTCAGAAGAGCAGTCAGTGCTCTTAACTGCTGAGCCATCTCTCCAGCCCTACTCTTAATTTTCTTAATGTTAGTGAAAAAGGAACAACAGTAGCTGAGAGACACTGGGATATCAAAAAACTGAGGAAACAGGCAAGCCAGTAGACTGTAAGGATGTGTTGACATTAGGATGGAAACCAGGAATAGTTTTAAGATGAGGACATGGTTATGCTTATTTATCTACGGGGAATGAAAAAAATATAGATACCAACAAAACTTATGAAAATCAGAGCTGACCAAGGAAGACCTTTTATCATTTGGGAGATGGGTGTCTTCACAAAGCAAATAGCCCAAATATTTCACTGCCTGTCTCAATTACTTATTTCTCAAAAAAAAATATGCATACAAATCAACTTCTAAAGGACTAGCACAAATGATTGATCACAAAGAGACAGACAATATGTAGGCTGGATAAATACAGAAACTGGGTAATAAATGCCATAGCTAGACAATACAGAGACTGAATAAATACATAGACTGGGCAATAAATACTACAACTAGCTTTTCTCAGACTAACCACCCCTGTCACCTTCCCCCGCCCTCTCTTTAGGGCCCAAACAACAGATACTGCAGGGACTGGATAAACCCAGAGACTTGGCAATCAATGCTACAGCTACCTTTTTTTCAGCCTAACCATTTTTTTTTCCTTGGGGCCCCAAACAGGAATTCTTCACCCCACTTTATCAGGAAACAAATATATGTAAAAAGACCATCATTCCAATCCTATAAGTTGGGATGGGTAGTTTTGGTCGCTTGATGTGTTATGTTTGTTGTCATCCAGGGTTTTAGGTTGTTTTGCTTAATTATTGTTTATTGATAAAAATTTAAGTTTTTTGTTTAATTATTGTATATTAATATAAATTTAAGCTTTTTCTTTATTGTATATTGATATTCAGGATTTTTGTTCATTATTTATTGATATAAATGTAATGTTTTGTTAGACTATTGTTTGACTATATCATATATAAGCCATTTATTGAAAATATTTCTATTCTATATAAATCATTAATGTTAGAGAAAAGGACAATTCTTAAACAGAAAGGGGGATATGAAGTAGAAACTTAAGGGTTCTTTGGAAAGTCAGTTGGATGGTGTTTTGTTGGGGCAAACCCATGAAGGAAGTGAAGGAATGTTGTGTTACATAGATGGAAGTTGCTCCAAAGAACCTTTCTAAACAAGTCTACTTTCCCAGTATCCTTTCTTTTCCACTACGTCTGGTGGTGGTAGGCTACAAGGGAAGTTAAAACATTTAAGAACTATCATTAAAAATAATGTGGGAGTACTGGAGTTTGAAATAATTAGAGTTACACACAACCTTCAGAGATGATCTAATTTCTGATCATAAAGACTCTAACTTCATTTCTGGATTGATCATTAATGAATTCATAGTGGCTTGGGCCATTAGGAGGTGAGTTCTAGTTAGAAGAAGTAGGTTGTTGGCTATATTCTCTTGTGGGGTATATCTTGTCTTGAGTCCTTTATTACCGTTGTCTCTTCTGGTTTTCTGGTGGTCATAAGGTAAGAAGCTGCCTCCATCACACCCTCTTGCTACTTTGGTATTATGCCTTAGGTCAGGGTCAAACTGATGGATGCTGCCAAACTTTAACTAAATCATTTGAAATTGGGAGCCAAAATAATCCTCTCTTCCTTTTAAATTGTTTTTCTACAGTATTGAAAAACTGACTAACACAAGGGAACATCATGATTCCTTCATGATGTCAATCTCTTATAAAATAAATCAACTTTTTAATAGCCATTTAGAATTGTTAACAGTACAAACTCATGAACTTAAAAATTCAGAAAACAATTTTTGATGATAAAGGGACTTGTTTTCTAGATATGGGGTATTTGGAGGAGATACAGTAAAGGATTTCATCTTACTCAAAGAGAAGGCCTGGCTTTCCCTCAACTTTACAGGCTTGTAAGTTTGCTTAGGTCAAAGAGGTTGGTCTGATGTGACTTGTGTTGAGTTCTGGCCAAGCCACGTGACCTCAGGTTACATCACAACCACAAAAATAATTGGCAATATAACTATGATATGTGCTTCAGATTAAATAGTAGTTGTGGTACTGGAGTCTGAGCTTAATCAGTCAATACTGATTACACTAATACATCAATCAGGTATGTATGATGTATTCCCTCCAAAAACTCTGGGTACCAAGAGTTCTGGTGAATTTCTGGATGGCAGTGCATATTGTTCATAGAGGTAACTCCACCTCTGAAATGCTCTGCGTACCTGCACTTTCCTTAACCCAAACTTTCATGCCTTTCCATTAGTAATTCATACCCACTTTCAGAAGTTGAGTCTTTCTGGCAAATGTTTACTTTTTGGCAAGTGGTTTTGTTGTCTTCTCAGCCTTGTAATTGAACTTAAAATATGATGGTGTAGAGGAGTTTTAATCTAGTAACATAGTTGCTCTGGCTAGGGAATCATCTCAAAAGACCTTCTAGGTCTGTGTGAACCAGCTGGAATACAAACACTCCTTCAATCCCTGGAGACAAAAGTGAGCAGATCTCTGATTTCAAATCCCGCCTGGTGTAGTGCAAGTTTTAGGTAAAGAAAAGCTTAGGTCCAGGCATTGTGGTACACACCTTTAACCCCGAGCACTCAGGAGACAGAGGCATTCAGATCTCTGAGTTCTAGTCAGTTAGATCAGTTGATTCAGTAATCTGGGAGTTAGGTGAGAGTCAGTGCAGTAGAGTTGACTTTGCAGAAGTTCATTTGGTGGAGTGCAGAGGGAGTTTTACCTGGATATTTTATAGATACAGGTTACAGAGAGAACAAGCCTTACATAGGTGAAGACAGAAAGAGCCAGAGAATGAGAAGGAGCCAGAAGATTAGAACAGATTACTACAGTTAGTTTGATGCCTAGCAGAGCAATTCAGTGAGAAGTCCCAGGGAAACCAAATTGAATCAGTCACCTTGGAGAAGAGTTTTATCCAGAATAGCTGAGCTGAACCAGCCAGCCAACATTCAGAAAGAACTAGAAAGGGTAAGCTTATTCAGCAGTAAGTCTTAGAGGCTGAAAACATTCTAGGCCTATATTAGATTGTACAGAGGCTAGACGCTTCCAGGACTAGGCCTAGCTTAGCAGACTGAGGCAGTCAACCTTGGAGCCTACAGTCACATCAGGGCCTTTGCTTTTCACCTTTCCCTTGACATATATCAAGGATTTTCTGAGTCATAAAACCTTGGCTGTCATTGTGAAAATAGCAAGCTGTATATCTGTACAATGATGAAGCACAGAAGTTTAACAGATTTGTTTATCCTTAGTGTGAGCACAGATGTTACAGCTTGAAGACTAGTGGCATGGATGGTAGATCTCAACAGTTTCCCATAGTTTCATTGACTCCTTTCATAAGAAAAGACTTAGAAGTCCTGAAGTTTCTTTCAGGTATCAACAAGATTCAGGCACAAGCTCGAAACACACACACACACACACACACACACACACACACACACACACACACACACACCAAATGTGCCCACACATTTACATCACAAACACACACAAAGACAAAATTGAAAACAACAGATACTGAAATAACCTCTCAGTATAGGCAGGTGGGTTGCTATTTATCAGATTGCATTTGCTTTTACCTTTACCTATTAAAAACTGTCTAGATATTCTTCCTTCTCCAAACTAGGAGTCATATTTTGTAGACTATCTTTTAGTAAACATTTGAAAAACATGCCCAAGAACACAAAGGGGCCAAAGGTATTTCTTAAGAAAGTAGTGAAGTATATTTCCTTCCAGTCTGATACTATGTAGGAGTATGATTTAAATCATCTGCACCATTTTAAAGTTTATAGATTTACATTTTAAAAGAGCTGAAATAATTACATTTCCTTTGGCTCAACATACAAAAGATTATCTAGAAAAAAAAAAACCAAAAGTTACAATAACCTTCCTGTTAAGTTTTCAAAATATGGCAAATATTTTTATGAATTATCTCAATTTGGATAAGTCAGATTTCTATTTCATGGAGCTAAATCTGGCTAGTGGCTTGAGCATAGCACAGGAGACTCAGGTAGTACATTTTCAATTTTCATCTCTTGGACTCCTCGGGAACTCTGATGGGTACAATCTAAACTCTGTATGTAGCCTCCTTTCCCTTTTCTTTTTTACTCATTTATCTTGTTTCATTTACTGGGAAGGTGGAAGAGAGAGTGAAAAATAAAACATAAATCTAGCCTGACAGTGATGGCTTCATCTAGCTGGATTCGGTGCCAGGCTGCTATTACTTTCAGCTGTACTCCATATGAGTAATATTTGCATGCTGCAGAGACTCTGAGACCCAAAAGTTCAGCTGGAAGTTAACTAACATCTCATTTATAGTTGTGGTTTTAATGTACATGCTGCCCTGAAATTGCTATCTTGGTTCTATAATTCCATGTTTGATCAAACCCCTCCTCCTTCCCTGCTTCATAGAAATGCTCTCTGTTTCTGAAAATTCCACAATTATGTATCTAAGATTAGCAAAATATTTCTATCCAACTTATACCACCGCTGCTTGCATTCTCACATGGCCTTTCTACTTGGGAATCTGCCTCTGCTTTTCTACTATAATGAATTTGCTTTTGTTTAAGTCTCTCTCTCTCTCTCTCTCTCTCTCTCTCTCTCTCTCTCTCTCTCTCTCTCTCTCTCTCTCTCTCTTTTTGGTTTTTTGAGACAGGGTTTCTCTGTGTATCCATGACTGTCTTGGAACTCTCTGTAGATCAGGCTGGCCTTGAACTCAGAAATCTGTCTGCCTCTGCCTCCCAAGTGCTGGTATTAAAGGTGTGTGCCACCACCACCGCTGCCTGGCTAAGTCTCTTCTTTCTCTCTCCTAGAATTCTCTGGTGAGACCAAGAATCTTTGGGATTACCAATTCTAGTCTGATAATAAAATGAGTTAGACTGTAAACGCTTGAAAGGCTACATAGAATTAGATTCCTTCAATCATGAGGAATTTTAGCAAAACAAGTAATTCTCCTAATATGCTTCTCCCTTCCCCAAATTCCTATTATGTAAGCATTCAGCATCTACTTAGAAAATGTAGAGACTGTAATGGTCATATATTGCTTCTATAGTGCATATAGTTCTTTGGATTGTGTTAGGAGGGACTCTCAGAATGTGAAGATTTTTGTTTGTTTTCTCATAAAGTTCGGGTCACACCAGACAAACCTTTATCACAAGACAACTGCTGACAGTTCAGTAACTTTTCCTCTTAATGAATCTTACCAAGTTTCATAATACTTCCTAATTCCATTCACTTTTTAATCTCTGAAATGATCCTACCGCTGTTGAGGCCTTCTTACCATAGTGAGTTTGGTATACAGAACTACCAATGGGTATGGCAAGTGATGTTTATTATTCAACCAAGTCGGCTTCTATAAAACAGGGTTCTAATGAGTAGTAGGACAAGCGCCTCGGGAAGATTGGGATGAAAGGGTAGGATGACAATGCACATCTGCATCCTTGCTCATCAAACTTAATAACAAGGCATTTTTTAAAGGTTAACTTTCCTAAATTGGCCAGTTGGACCAGGCTATCGTCAGATGTTTTGTTTTAGAGGTCAGAAATAAATTCAGAAGTACAAAGTGGAGAATAATGAAACTCGGGGAAAACGAAACGAGCCTAGAGCAGGTGGGCGGAACCGGCTAGTAACCACGGGGCTCTGACTCACTGGTTTCTGCCTTCAGGAGGAATTAAATACTCTGTGCAGTTATCAGGGCCGAGCAGAGATTGGGGAGGGGAAGTGGAGGCAGCAGGAGTTGACCTGAGGGAGCCAAGGGGCCGACCACTGAAACCGTTCTGAAATTTGCTAGCAAAGACAACACCCGACCCCACCCCCCTGAGGGCGGGGCTAAAGGCGGCCGGGCGCTGACGTGGCGACGTTGGCGTCGCGGCTGGTGACGTACGGCCGGCGCCAGCCCCGCCCCTCCTCGTCTGTCGGCGCCGGTGTGTGGGTCTGTGGGTCGGCGCCAGCTGGGCAGCACCCGCGCACTAAGCTGTGACAGCGAGCGACCCCCGCCGGCCCGCGTGTCTTGCGGAGGAGATCGGAGCGCAGCCCTCCGCTCCGCCGGAGCGAGAAGAGGAAGCAAACTTCCAGGAGGCCAGAGGCGCGTGTGGCAGCGGGACTGAGGTGAGCTAGGGAGGAGGGCGCGAGTGGCGGAGCCGGCGTGTGCGGCTGGCGGGGCGGGTCTCAGGGTCCGGAAGGGCACCGGTGGACCGAGCTGTCATCCCTCGGCTGTGCGCCTCGGCTCATCCAAGTTTGTAGGTGGGGATCGGGGTGAAAACTCAAGCGCGATTGCCCACGTGTAAGGACAAAGTGGCCACAAGATGAAAAATTTTCTGTTCGATGCTTGCTTAACCGGTTTCCCCCTACTCCCCCCCTCCCCCGCCCCAACACCTTATTTATGTTACAAATTCCTAGCAAAATCGATGTTCGCGTACATCTGGGGAGGGGAATATGTTGGGTTGGGTTTCCCCCACCACACAGAGAAGTGAGTGCATCGGGTTATGCAGTGAGGACTCTCGAATGTGATTTTGTAATCTTTTTTTTTTTAAATAAAGAAACGCCTATGCTAAGGAGGCGCTGTTGGTAGATGAAGTGGTTCTTGGTAGGATGCTGTGGACTCATGTTTTTGTTTTCCTTTAAAAGAAACTTAAGTTCAGTCTCTAACGAATTTGATATGCGTGGCATCACATTCTGATTGCTACCTGTGGGCTTTGTTGTTGTTGTTGTTGTTGTTTGTTTTTGTTGTTCCTGGGTTAAAATTAGAATAGTCACTATATCCTCTTCATCCTTTGTATATTCATAAGCGGAAACATTTGTTTTCTGAGCTTGAGTTTTCTCATGTTCATAATTCAGCTTCTGAGTCTAGTCTTGGCATGCTCAAGCTCATGTTTTGTACTTAGTTTTTCACAACGGTTAAAATATTATTGGTTTTGCTTTAAAATGTTCATAGAGATGTCAGTTAAGTGTAGGTTAGTGTTATTTACTTGAGTGAATTCTGCAAGACTTGATTTTCTTGATCCTTGTTGAATAGTTTTTTTTTTTTTTTTAAATATTGGTTCATTCATTAGTTCATTCATTCTTTCACTCTTCATTCAAGCCCTGCACTATGGGAGGTCTAGGACATAGAAAGTCTCTGTACAGTTAAAGGTGAGTAGGCACCTTTTAGGAGGAATCGTTAGATTAGTGATTTTTTTCTCCCCTCCCTCACCCCTTCCCCCAGACTAAGTTTCTCTGTGTAGCCCTGGCTGTTCTGGAACTCACTTTGTAGACCAGGCTGGCCTCCAATTCAGACATCCGCCTGCCTCTGCCTCTCAAGTGCTGGGATTAAAGGCGTGTGCCACCACCGCCCTGCTAAATAATAACTGGAAACTAACTTCTGGCTGAAAACATTTTCATTTTTTTCTAGTGTTTACATTGGTTGTATTGGTACCTCATGTCTGGCATAGAATATAGGAAGCTTCATACAAACATTTCATAAGGAATCTATATGATATCAAAATAAACTTATTACTCTAATACATCTTTCTTGAGAGTACAGTTTGTATACGCCTTTTTAGTAAAGTACAGTTTTCAACTTTGAGAAAGTAGTTATATTCAATTAAAATTTTAGCTTGTGAACATCTATAAAAATAAATGAAGAATTTTGAGGAGACAACAGGGAATTGATTTGAATATGCCAAATCTGGAAACTTCATTACAAAGGAACTTGTAAATAAACATCTTGAGGAGCAATTAGCTAGATGTGAAGTATACATCTCGTCAGAGGTTTTATACAGAGAATTCTGAATCTGCAGAGCTTTACATTGGGTTTTACATTTTCACTGTCACATGTATTTTAACTCAATTTTTTACCACAGAGAAGTGAAAAAATAACAGTTAAAACTGAAAAAAAAAGCTGTATAATGTCTTTCAAGTCTCAATGTCTGTTACTTGGCTTCATTTCTTCTTTATCACCTAATATCACCTTTTTTTCTACATGTTCAATGAACCTATGTTTACATTTGTATACACACAAACACACACATAGGAGAGAGAGGGAATAAGGACGGTGTACTAAGCTAGTAGCTTAGTTTAAGAGAGTACTTGTTTTTCTTTCTTTCTGAGATAATATGACCTCACTAAGGAACATTCTAAGCCATTCTCGGTCTTCCTAATGCTGCAACCCTTTAGTACACTCCCTCATGTTGTAGTGACCCTCAACCATAAGATTATTTTGTTGCTATTTCATAACAGTAATTTTGCTACTGTTACGAATCATAATTGTTTGTTTGTTTTCCAGACATGGTTTCTCTGTGTAGCCCTGGCTGTTGTGGAACTCACTTTGTAGACCAGGCTGGCCTCAAACTCAGAAATCCACCTGCCTCTGCCTCCCAGGTGCTGGAATTAAAGGCGTGTGCCACCACTGCCAGGCTATGAATCATAATGTAAATATCTGATATGCATGCTATCTGATATGTTACCCTCCAAAGGGTTATGACCCACAGGTTGAGAACTGCTGTCCTAAGTCATTCATTTTCCTGCAAAGTTTGAAACTTTAGTATTTTTTTTTTTAAGAGCTGAGTATTCCATTTCATATATATACATCAGATTTTCATTTGTTGATGGGACAATTAGATTGGTTCTATTTCCTTTCTGTAGTTAATAAAAGAAGCAGTAAACATGGGGTTGCAATTATCTATATGGTGTAATAGGGAGTTCTCCAGGTATATACCCAGGAGTAAAATTGGTCTTATGGTAGTTCTATTTTTGAGGACTTTCCAGCTGATTTCCATAATGCTTCTATTACTTTGCATACCTACCAGCTCCTGTCTCCACATTCTCTCCAACATTTGTCATCAAATTTCTTGAAGACAGGTTTTCTGGTGTTATCTCAAAGTTTTAACTTGAATTCCTCATTGACTTTTAAAATATTAATGTTGAAAACTTTTAAACTAATTTGGTTATTGGGGTTTCTCTTTTTGAAAACTGTCAGTTCATTAGCCCATCTGCTAGTTGGCAGTTTTATTTCCTTGATATTTAATTTTGTAATTCTTTGTGAATTCTGGATCTTAACCCCTTTCTTATAAGTACAGCTGGTTGGTAAAGACCTGATCTCTGGGTTGTCTGTGCTGATAGTTTCCTTTGCTGTACAGAACCTGGTATTTGGAGCTTTTACAAATGACTTGACATCATAAGTGGAAAGTTGCATATTATAGACAAAATTATTAAAAATATTGAATAAGCCCGGTGGTGGTAGTGGTGCACGCCTGTAATCCCAGCACTCTGGGAGGCAGAGGCAGGCAGATTTCTGAGTTCGAGGCCAACCTGGTCTACAGAGTGAGAGCCAGGACAGCCAGGGCTATACAGAGAAACCCTGTCTCAAAAAAAACCAAATCCAAAAAAAAACCCCAAAATTGAATAAAGTCAATTTAAGACTTTACTATAAAGTATAAGTAAATTTTATTTTGTTTGATTGTGGTACCCTCATTGCCAACCCCCCCCTTTTTTTTTTTTAATTAGCATGCAGATATTTTAAAATCCAACAGCCTCAATTTGGGATCTGGGAACATTTTAATTTCGAGTAAGAAATTCTCAGTCTGTACTTAATACTTAACAGCCATGGAAAAGCATGTCTTATAATGTAAGTTACTTTAAGTAAGCACTGGAGAAGCTTATTTCTTTGTTTTGCTTGGCTCAACACCTAGCAAAAAGTCCCTATATAAAGCTTGAACTCAACACTTCATCAAGTTTTAATTATCTTGAAAGGGGTATCAGAAATATTTTGTGGTTCTTTTTCATTTTGCATCTCAGAAAATGGGATTAGTAAGACTTCTCTTTGGAGAATGACTTATAGAAGTGAAGAAAGACTAGCTAAACCTAATGAAATGAGAAAGATAAGTGAGAATCTAACTCTTAATTGTAAAGGTGTCTAGCAATCAGGAGGCAGGGCAGGGGGGCCAGGTAGGGCAGGCAGAGAGAGACAGAGAGACAGAATGTTTGTGCCATTATAGGACTCCTCTGGGGTAAATGTTCTTTCTTGTTTTACTTCATTTTGGCCTATCGTCACTTTTACTCTCCAAACAGAACTATTAGGAATTGTTTATTATCAAAGGTTTGTACTGGCTTGATTCATTAGGCTGGAATTTGGTAGGGCCTCCTAGTAATAAGAAAGAAATTAATGGTTGACACTAAACATTTACATGGCATGTTTTAAATAGATAATGGTGAATGTTGATATTTAAAGAACAGAAAGCTTATACTTTAGTACTGACTAAATACAAAATTGCAAAACTTCTGCAACAGTTTCTTTGGATGATTACAGAAATATGCTTAATACACCTAGTTCATACTGTTGGTGAGTTCTACTTTAAGCTCATGACGTAAACTTTTTTTATTTTTATTTTTAAATTTATTTATTTATTTACTTATTTATTTATTTATTTATTTATTTATTTATTTATTTATTTATTTTTTCCCGAGACAGGGTTTCTCTGTATAGTCCTGGCTGTCCCGGAACTCACTCTGTAGACCAGGCTGGCCTCAAACTCAGAAATCCTCCTGCCTCTGCCTCCCAAGTGCTGGGATTAAAGGCATGTGCCACCGCCGCCTGGATGACCTAAACTTTTTAATTTGGTAATACATGTTCTCCCAAACTTGATCTTCAAAAGAAGAAATGTAATCTCTCTCAGGATTATTGGACAGTTAGGGAAGTAGCTGCCAAAACATGACATTTTTAGAGATTGCTATGTCATTTCAACTTAAGTGAATGGGTAAGAAGACAAGCACTTCTCAGTAATTACTAACATGGCTTATGAAATTGATAAAAGAAAACTTAATTTCTATTCCAAAAGAAGAAAATCATGTTTACTATTAAGACCACTTATGGTTTTGGTCATATCAAATGGAACTGTGTAGAAGCGTTAAATTTTCTTGTGCATAAATAAACATACCTTTTGTGTTGATTTTAAGAAACTTAATTATAAACTTCTTCATGGCTTTCAAGAAGAAATGAACTTCATGGTGATAGTCATCATACAAGAGTAATCCAGTGAATCTTTTCCAGTTTGATTTTTTTAAATGACCTGTTACCTTCAGTACCAGAAAGGAAGTGCACTAAGCATTCTTTGCAAAGATTTTTAGTTTTAATTATGTACATATGCATGTGCACATGAGTGTGAATGCCTGCAGAGGCCAGCAGGGGGTGCTGGATCCCCTAGAGCTTGGTGTGGTGGGTGAGAAAGTCCGCCACAGGCTCTTGGATTTAAATGCTTGGTTGTCAGGGAGTGGCGCTGCTTGAGAAGGAGTAGGAGATAGAGCTCCATTGGAGTACGTTTGATCTTGTTGGAGGAATTATGTCAGTCTGAGTTGGCTTTGAAGTTACAAAAGCCCAGCCTAGGTCCAGGATCTAGCTCTCTTCCTGCTGCCTGAAGATCTGGATGTAGAACTCTCAGCTCCTTTTCCAGCAACATGTCTGCATGTATACTACTGTGCCCCTGCCATGATGATAATAGACTAAAACCTCTGAAACTTAAGCAAGTCCCAGTTAAATGTTTTCTTTTATAAGAGGTGCCGTGGTCGATCTCTCTTCACAGCAGTAAGACACTGGAGTTACCAGTAACTGTGATCTGCCTGATTGTGGGTGCTAAGAACTTCTTGGGTGGTTGTTAACCACTGAGCTCTCCCTCTGATCTGTTTGTGAAAATTTTTATAGGACCAAAAGCTTTTTATTTTTTTTTTAATTATTTTATTTATTTAAATTCCAAATGTTGTCTCCCCCCCCCCCTTCCTGGTCCCTCCTGTAAGAGTTCTTCACTCTGTCCTCCTCCTCTTTGCCTCTGAGAAGGTGCTTTCCCCCATAACCTCCACACCCCGGCATCCCCCTTTCCTGGGGCTTCAAGTCTTTATAGGTTAGGCACATCCTTTCTCACTGAGGCCAGACAAGGCAGTCCTCTGCTACATATGTGCCAGGGGCCACAGACTAGCCCATGCTTGCTCCTTGCTTGGTTGGTGGCTTAGTCTCTGGGAGCTCCCAGGAGTGCAGGTTAGTTGATACTCTTGGTCTTCCTATAGGGTTGCCATCCCCTTCAGCTACTCCAATCCTTCCTCTAACTCTTCCATTGGGGTGCCTGACCTCAGTCCAATGGTTGCCTGCAAGTATCTGCTTCTGTCGGTCTGCTGCTGGTGGAGCTTCTCAGAGAAGAGCCATGCTGCAAGCACAACGTGGCAGCAGTAATAGAGTCAGGGTTTGGTGCCCACACATGGGATGGATCCCAAGCTGGGCCAGTCACTGGATGGCCTTTCTTCAATCTCTGCCCCATTTCTTTTAGACAGGAGCAATTCTGGGTCAAAAAGATTGAAGGTAGGCATGGGGGCCCTGTCTATCTACTGAAGGTGGTCTTCAGGTTCCATCTCCCCACTCTTGGGCATTTTGGCTAAGGTCATCCCCATTGAGTTCTGGGAACCTTTAATGTCCCAGGTCTTTGGAACTTTCTATAGGTTCCCCGTCCCCCACCCCTTGTCACTGCATATTTCTATTCATTCTTCTGGCCCTCTGGGCTTCTCTCCTGCCCCCTCCCCCCATATCTGATCCTGTCTCCCCTTTTCTTTCCCCATCCCATATCCCACCCAGGTTCCTCCCTCCATCTGCCTCCTGTGATTATTTTGTTTCACCTTCTAAGTGGGATTGAAGCATCCACACTTGGGCCTTCCTTCTGTTAAACTTCTTATAGTCTATGGGTTGTATCATGGGTATTCTGTACTTTTTGGCTAGTATCCACTTATCAGTGAGTACATGCCATGTATGTCCTTTGGGTCTGGGTTACCTCACTCAGGATATTTTCTAGTTTCATACATTTGTCTGCAAAATTCATGATATCCTTGATTTTATAGCTGAATCATACTCCATTGTGTAGATGTACCACATTTTCTTCATCCATTCTTTGGTTGAGGGACATCTGGATTGTTCAAAAGCTCTTTGAAAATTATTGGTACTGTCTGTATTAGGGGTTCTCCATACATGGGTCAAAAGCCTTTTCAAAGGGGATTAAACAAACCTTTCATAGGGATTGCTTAAGATCATGAGAAAACACATATTTATATTGATTCATAACAGTAGAAAAATTAATTATGAAGTAGCAATAAAAATAATTTCATGGTCTGGGGTCACAGTATGAGGAACTGTATTAAAAGGGTTGCAGTATTCCAAAGGCTGAGAACCACTGCACTATATTTTAGGGACTGATTTGGTAAGGAATAATCTAATAATCATCTATAGACAGATTAATGCTCTGAAAACTCAGTAAGTATATTTTGAGTTTCTCTGCATAGGCCAGTAAACTGCATAACGTAGTGAAGGTAGTGTGGAACAGCAAGAAACATGCTGTTTCTGTACTCTAGGGTTAAATGGGCATCCTGTGGCAACACCTCTGTACTGAGTGAGTTTGGCTTCCATCTTACAAAAATGTAAGTGAGTTAAACTACTAGATAGTTTGACTGTGTCCTTATTTACTCCGTTCTAAGTGATATTGTGCTCATACAATACTAAAAGATGAAGTTTGGAAGAACATGAGTGAAATGCTTAATTCAGTGGGCATTTTACCACATGTTTTTTTATACAGTGTTTTATACAATTTTATACATGGTATTTTTATACAATTGACTGTAATCCTTTTCTTAGACCTCTCTCTTCCCTTTGTGTTGGGGTTAGACTTTACTCCTAGCCCATTGGACTCTATGGCCTCCTAATGTTAAATCTTTTATTTGTTTGTTTCCTTATGGTTCTAATTATAATCTTTTTTTATTAGATATTTTCTTTATTTACATTTCAAGTGTTATCCCCTTTCCTCATCTCCCCTCCAAACCCCCTATCCCATCCCCCTTTCCCCTGCTCACCAACCCACCCACTCCTGTTTCCCTGTGCTGGCACCCCCTATACTCCTATATACCCCCTATACCTATCGAGCATTCACAGGACTAAGGACCTCACCTCTCATTGATGTCTGACAAGGCCATCCTCTGCTACATATGTGGCTGGAGACGTGGGTCCCTCCATGTGTATTCTTTGGTTTGTAGTTTAGTCCCTGGGAGCTCTGGGGGTACTGGTTGGTTCACATTGTTGTTCCTCCTATGGGGCTGAAAGGTCCTTCAGCTCCTTGGGTTCTTTCTCTTACCCCTCCATTGGTGGGCAACCCTGAGCTCAGTACAATGGTTGGCTGACAGCATCCACCTCTTTATTTTTCAGGCACTGGCAGAGCCTCTTAGGAGATAGCGTATCAGGCTCCTGTCAGCAAGCACTTGTTGGCATCCACAATAGTGTCTGGGTTTGGTAACTGTATATGGGATGGATCCCCAGGTGGGGCAGTCTCAGCATGGACTTTCTTTCAGTCTCTGCTCCACACTTTGTCTCTGTATCTCTTCTTCCCATGGGTAGTTTTTTCCCCCTTCTAAGAAGGACAGAAGTATCCACACTTTGTTCTTTCTTTCTCTTGAGCTTCACTTGATCTGTGAATTGTATCTTGGGTATTCCAAGCTTCTGGTCTAATATCCAGTGAGTGCATACCTTGTGTGTTCTTTTGAAAACATGATTATAATATAAAATAATATTATATAATATTTATTATAATATGTTTACATGGTTACTTCACTCAGGATGATAATTTCTAGTTCCATCCATTTGCCTAAGCATTTCATGAATTCATTGTTTATTTTTTTAAAGATTTATTTATTTATTATTATATGTAAGTACACTGTTGCTATCCTCAGACACTCCAGAAGAGAGTGTCAGATCTCATTACGGATGGTTGTGAGCCACCATGTGGTTACTGGGATTTGAACTCAGGACCTTCGGAAGAACAGTCAGTGCTCTTAACTGCTGAGCCATCTCTCCAGCCCGAATTCATTGTTTCTAATAGCTGAGTAGTACTCCATTGTGTGAATGTACCACATTTTCTGTATCTATTCCTCTGTTGAGGAGCATCTGGGTTCTTTCCACCTTTTGGGTATTATAAATAAGGCTGCTATGAACATAGTGGAGCCTATGTCCTTATTATACATTGGAGCATCTTCTGGGTATACTAGGAGTGGTATAGCTGGGTTCAGTTAGTACTATGTTTAATTTTCTGAGGAACTGCCAGACTGATTTCCAGAGTGGTTGTACCACTTACAGTCCCACCAGCAATGAAGGAGTGTTCCTCTTTCTTCACATCCTTGCCAGCATCTGCTGTCACCTGAGGTTTTGATCTTAGCCAGTGTGAGGTGGAATCTCAGCGTTGTTTTGATTTGCATTTCCCTGATGACTAAGGATGTTGAACATTTCATTAGGTGTTTCTAGGGAATTCGGTATTTATTAGTTGAGGATTCTATGATAGTATACTTAAGTAGCCCCAGACATTAAATCTTCGTAGATCTTTTCCTCCTATTTATTCCTTGCAAGTTTGTTCTTCATTTTGTGCTGTTATTCTATCCATGTTAATTTGTAGATGATTTTTAAATCCATTCTGTAGTTTTGTTGGTGAGTTGTATGTCTTTCCTAAAACCAGACCTCTCTCCTGAGTTCTACACCTGGATAATCTTACTACTATTTCTACTCGAATGTTGCTCAGGCATATGTGCTGGTTAGTTTTCTGTCAACTTGACACAATTTAGGTTCATATGAGAAGAGGAAATCTCACTTGAGAAGATTGTGGGGCATCTTCTTGATAAATGATCCAAGGGCCTACTGCTGTGATCAGTGGTCCTGCACTGTGCAAAAGAGTGTGCCGAGTAGGCCAGCAAGCAGCTTTCCTCTGTGGTCTGCTTAGAGTCCTGTACTAAGTCTCTGCCCTTTTTCCTACCCTGACTTCTCACATGGTAAACTAAGCTGTAAGATGAAGTAATGAACCTACTCCTTTTTATTATAGAAAGCCTTTTCCTATTTAGTTTGTTTTTGGTCATGTTTTTAAATCATAGAAACAGAAAACTAAGACAACACTTAAAGAGAGTAAAACAAAATTAATCACTATGCTTTAGCTTTAAGAATTTACTTTATCTACCTGTTCTGTAAGTGTATAAGTTGGCCACCTCTTTGCTTATCACTTTCACCACAAATACAGTTAACTAATCTATCAAATAGATTTAACTTACATAATCACTTGGATGTATCTATCTTTCCCTAAGAATTGCTGTTACTTCATGTCAGGAATTATCAGCATATATTTTATTTAGATTACTGCAAATCTTTTGGTTTCCAGTCTTGCCTTTGTTTGATCTGTTCCTTTTACTGTTCAAGTAAAAAAATCTTTTTGGAGTCTTTTTGGGCCTGTTATGATAGTTTCTAAATTTAACCAGGTTAATATGTCTTTTCCAGAAGTTTTATTCTGTCACAAATCATTGTCATCCAGTTTCTGACTGTCACATTCTAGTGGTGTGTATTAGTTCCGTGAATGGGGTATATTTTCATGACACAGCTAGTTTATGTTTTCCTTTTTACCTGATTCAACGCTTCAGCTTTGAATTCTTAAAGTGTCTACACCTCGACTCTTTTAGTGTTATGTTAAACATACCCACTCTGCTCTAGTGATTTTTTTTTATTACTACTTTTTATATCAGATTTATTATTTTATTTTGCTTATTTATTTATTTGGTTGCGTTAGCTTGCTTAATTGGCTTCTTTTCCCTTTTAGACTATAATTCACTAATGTAGAGGTTAGATTGATTTTTGCTCACCATAGTTCATAACCACTTTGGTATTCAAAGTACTGTAAAAGTGTAAATGAAGAAGTATCAACTAATATTCAACTAACCACTATACCACTCCTGAGCATATGTCCAGAAGACTGTATCTTACTTTCATTATTGTTCATTTAAGTTTATTTCTGCTCTAGTCATAACAAGAAAATTGAATCTGCTTAAATGTCCCTTAGAAGATAAAAATGTGGTTGGCACACATATATAATGAAATGCTGATCAGTTATTAAGTAAAATGAAATAAAATTTGTAGGTTGGAACTGGAAAATACTACAGTAGTGAGTTAACCCAGGCTCAGACAAAACATTACATGTTATTTCTTATGTGCATATCTGAGTTTTATATGGGT
This sequence comes from Apodemus sylvaticus, assembly GCF_947179515.1. NCBI lineage: Eukaryota > Metazoa > Chordata > Mammalia > Rodentia > Muridae > Apodemus > Apodemus sylvaticus. Next base: position 53,698,627 of record NC_067490.1, read on the forward strand.
AGTAATATATATGTTATGTAATATTATATATATGAAGAAAACTAGAAAGGGGCCCATGGGAAGGGAAAACATTTAAGAGAGAACTTTAGGGAGGGCAAGAAAAAACACAAGATAGAAAGGTTACCATAATGTTGAAGGGTGTCAACATTAAAAGACATGGGGACTTTTAAAATTGGACTGAATGTAATTTTGTGTTATACTGTTACTAGCTTATGTGGTCCAGCAAATGGAATGTGGTTGGTGGTTTGAATATGAATGGCCTCTATAGGCTCAGAATGCTTGGTCCCAGGGAGTAGCACTATTAGAAGGTGTGGCCCTTAGAAGTCCATGTAGCTTGGTTGGAGGAAATGTGTCACTGTGGGTATGCTTTGTTGGGTCTTACAAACCTAAGCGAGACTCTCCTGCTGCCTCTGGATCTGCTGTTGACCTAGCTCTAAGCTGCCTCTGCAGCGTCATTCCTGTCTGTGTGCAGCCATCATTCCTGCCTGTGTGTGTGCAGCCATCATTCCTGCCTGTGTGTGTGCAGCATCATTCCTGCCTGTGTGTGTGCAGCATCATTCCTGCCTGTGTGTGTGCAGCATCATTCCTGTCTGTGTGCAGCCATCATTCCTGCCTGTGTGTGTGCAGCATCATTCCTGCCTGTGTGTGTGCAGCATCATTCCTGCCTGTGTGTGTGCAGCATCATTCCTGCCTGTGTGTGTGCAGCATCATTCCTGTCTGTGTGCAGCCATCATTCCTGCCTGTGTGTGTGCAGCATCATTCCTGCCTCTGTGTGTGCAGCATCATTCCTGCCTGTGTGCAGCCATCATTCCTGCCTGTGTGTGTGCAGCATCATTCCTGCCTGTGTGTGTGCAGCATCATTCCTGCCTGTGTGTGTGCAGCATCATTCCTGCCTGTGTGCAGCCATCATTCCTGCCTGTGTGTGTGCAGCATCATTCCTGCCTGTGTGCAGCCATCATTCCTGCCTGTGTGTGTGTAGCATCATTCCTGCCTGTGTGCAGCATCATTCCTGCCTGTGTGCAGCCATCATTCCTGCCTGTGTGCAGCCATCATTCCTGCCTGTGTGTATGCAGCCATCATTCCTGCCTGTGTGCAGCCATCATTCCTGCCTGTGTGTGTGCAGCATCATTCCTGCCTGTGTGCAGCCATCATTCCTGCCTGTGTGTGTGCAGCATCATTCCTGTCTGTGTGCAGCCATCATTCCTGCCTGTGTGTGTGCAGCATCATTCCTGCCTCTGTGTGTGCAGCCATCATTCCTGCCTGTGTGTGTGCAGCATCATTCCTGCCTCTGTGTGTGCAGCATCATTCCTGCCTGTGTGTATGCAGCATCATTCCTGCCTGTGTGTAGCATCATTCCTGCCTGTGTGCAGCCATTCTTCTTGCCGTAATTATATTGGGCTCCTGAAGTTGTAAGCAAGCCCCAGTGAAATGTTTTTCTTTATAAGAATTGTCATGGTTATGGTCTCTTTATAGCCATAGAACATTGACTAAGATGAAGGATTTAAGTAGGGATAGGAGACAGAGCAATGGGGGAGAGGAGTGGACACGGGAGTGGGGGACAAAAACCAAGTAGTTATAATAATATATAAAAAGGAGAAAGAAAAAATACAGGCCTGAAAACTAAACTGGTATAATTTCAGCATTTTAAGCAGCCAGTAGCAAGAAAAAGCTTTTCTGGGTGAGCATGGAGTATGGCATTTGGATATGAGGTTAAATATAGATATTAGGAAGAGAGTTTATCTTTACAGTTATTGTAAGTTCCCCACGAGGGCCTAAGACCCCAGTCATATATTTTTACATGTATCTGGTTTTACAGTATCTGTAGATCCAGCCTCAATTCTAATCAGGGTAATTAATTAATTAATTAAGTTATGTCACACATACATTTCAGCATGTGGTTAAGCACTCATGAAAGAGGTAGGCACTCAGAGAAAGGAAGGTATACATTTAGATGTGGGTGTAGGCTTCTTACAAAAGTATCCACTTACATGTCTTAGCAAATATGTATACATACAATTTTGGTGATTTATGAAATTGAATTGTTCAAAGGGTTTCTATCAAACTTTTTTGTTTGTAGAGTTCATGGGGTAGTTGCTGTGGTGTGTTGGGTATGTTCCAAGTGTGGCACAAGTGGGTTAAGACATATCTTTTACTCTAAATGTAAAGACTTGAAAGATTTCTAGAAAATTCACGCTTACAGTTGTGAAAGGAGGAAGACCATGCTTAGTCATATACTAGGACTTATGTATGACTCCTGGCAATGTTGACATTTTTATTTGTAGAGTTTATATAAGAAAGGGGCATTGTGATTATGTAGCCAGCCAGCCTGCACCATCAGGTAGATGCGGATGCCAAGCACAGTAGCACATTGACACCTTAATATTTTAATAGATTTATTTTAATTATGTATAGCTGCATGTGACTGTGTGTGGCTATGTGCCTGAGAGTAATGTAGATCCAGAGATGTTCACCAGCACATGAGTCCCTGCTCCGAAGGCTGGGAGAGAAACTTCACCTCGATCAATGTCAAGTCATGCCAGGTGGCTTAGCACCCTAAGACGGCTCTCTACAAGCTACCTGTCAAGTGTATCAGGAACCAGTAAGTGCTCCTCGCCACAAGCTATTTCTCCAGCCCCAAAACTTTATCATCTGCAGCCTTTCAACCACCTCTTTCCAAGGATTAGTGCATGGGTTGGTGGAAAATCCAGCCTTCTAATCACTTGTTCATTTTGGTACTATCTACTAAGTCATATTAGCATAAAGTCAGATATGATCAGAAAAGCTGGAAACATTTCTGTGACTCCACAGGATTGTTGGTTACCTGTACCTAGGGACCAGAGACAGACACAATATTTCTAGCTACAGCAGAATATTTCTAGTAATAGCATAGGTGATAATTGTGAAGAGTGGTTAGAGTCAGGGTATATTGAAAATAGAAGTGGGGAAAATAATTGGGTGAATGAAGTAAAGCCCAGCAGTTTTAACATGAAAAAAGGCAGGCTAGACTTCAGGTTTATTAATGAGGTAGACCACAGGAGGTGATTATTAATAGAAGGAACACTGAAAGCAAATCTTTTGCAATCCTCAGGATGCAATGGAATAGTAAAGAAACAATCTTTTAAATCTATGGCTATTTTATAAAATCCTTTAGGAATAGCCACGGGGGATGGAAGACCAGCTTGTAAAGTTCCCATGGGCAACATAGTTTCATTAACCTTTCTTAGATCTTGTAGCAATCTCCATTTACTGGTTTTTTTCTTAATAACAAATATTGGGGTATTCCATGGAGATAGGGATTCTCTTAAATGTCCTGCCTCTAATTGCTCCTGCACTAGCAAAGAGGCGGTTTCTATTTTTTCTTTAGATAAGGACCACTGATCAACCCACACAGGATTATCATTAAGCCATTGAATTTTATTGGCGTGGGATGCAGGCAAGATAGTGGCCATTACTGAAAATGCCCCAGACCTCTAGAGTTAGGGTTAGACTGGGGGCTTTTAAACCTTTTAATGCCTTCTTTCCCAAGCCCCTGAGCGGGCAAAGATCCTTGCTCTAACTCTTGCCTGGAGACAATTTCGTTAGGAGTACACATAACCAGATTCATTTGTGATAAAAGGTCTCTCCCCGACACTTAGGACAGATTCCTGGGGAGCAAACTGATTGCCCGCTTATAGCACCCCCGTTATCAGGGAAATCACTTTTAAAATGACCCAGACTACCACATTTAAAACACCTTTTATTTTCTCGTCTCTGAGAAAGTATTCCCTGGATGGTGGTCCCCTGCAACGCTGCGGCCATTGCTAGACCCTGATTATATGAGGGGCCAATTTCAGAACAGAGACGAATATAACCAGCCAAGTCTGTCTTCCCCCTGTGAGGTCTGATGGCCTCGCGGCAGGCTGCATTAGCATTTTCATAAGCTAGCTGAGTAACCAACGGATTTTCTGCCTGAGAATTTCCAAAAATTCTATTAGCTGTTTTTAATAATCTGTCCACAAAATCCTGAAAAAGCTCATCAGGAGCCTGTTTGACACCTGTTAAGTTTCCACTAAGATCTCCCTTTGATGGTAAAAGATTCCAAGCATGGCGGGCAGCCATCGCAATCTGCGCATACACTGCGATGGGAAACCCAATCTGGTTAGTATTTCCTTCATATACACCTTCTCCCAGTAACATATCAGCATTCCATTCTGGATGGCCTGCCTGAGTATTTACGGTGGCAGTTCTTTTGCTAGCCTCACGCCATTCAGAACTCCAAAGCAGGAAATCTCCTGACAAAGTAGCCTTACACAAAGTTCTCCAATCCTGTGGAGTTAAATTTGACTCTATCACAGTATCCAATAAAGCTTGTGTAAAAGGGGCTGTAGGGCCATACTGAGCTACAGCTGCCTTTAATTCTTTTATCACTTTGAATTCCAATGTCTGATATTGTCTAATCCTATTCTCCTGGTCTTCGATCTCAAGGACGGGAAAAGCTAAGAGTTGTGACGGATCCTGCCCTTCTCCATGAGCCTGGCTTACCACTCTTTCTAGTGGCGATTGGTGCATCTCAGGATCATTGTTCTCTCTAGTATTTGATACCCTTTTCAGCTCCTGTAATTCATTAGTCAGTTTCTGCAACTTAATCTCAAACTCCAGTTTTTGTAACTGCATATCTCTCTGGATCTCGTCTCCTGCCATCAAAGTCATAGGCGGAGCAGAGGGCACGGTAAGGGTCCATTCTTCCCCATGAGATTCAGCTGTTCTCTTTTTGGGATGAGCTACCTTTTCTATAATGAGCTCATCAGCACTATCTCCGCGTTTTTGTAACTTAGAGTGGGGAGGGTCCTTCTTTGCGGAGGTCCTCTCCAGCAGGCTTTCTTCTTGAGATTCCTCAAGTTCTTGAATAATATCTAATTCCTCCAGGCCTCCTTCATCTATAATATCCTTTATAAGTGTCCAGAGGCAGAGGGTAATATTATCTGCCTTGGCTGCCTTTAGCGAGTTACCAATTCTTTCCCAGGTTCTCTCATTTAACGTTCGTTTTTTCTTGGAACCAAGGACAGCAAGAATATATTTGTTCAAAAAAATCCTCTAACCTTTCTTCCTCAAACCCTATCCCTTTCTCCTGAAACAGCCCTTGGATGCTGCGGGGTGCAAGTTTTGCGCGAGCTTTCCTGTCCCATTTTTCCCTATCTATCTATCCCAAGCAGCTATTATGCAGGGTCAACACAATTCTGCTTGCCTAGCCGTATCCTTCTGCACCCACAACAGTAATTTCAAAGGATAAAGTTTTACACTAGCGCTAGCATTTAACTCCTATAGTTGTTTACCGTGCCGGATACCATCTTCTTTCCATTTTTTCTGCGATGCTTCCCCAGATAGGGTCACCTCAGGAAATTCTCCTGTATCAGGTCGGTCCGTGTTCAAGGCGCCATTATGTAGCCGCCCGCGGCCACATGTGAACTGGAGGCCTGGAAGAGAATTCTGGGGATAAACGGGAAGGCGACGAAAGAGAAATGAGTCAGGACCACACTTAATCATGCTGCTTCACCCGAGTTCGGTTTTTATTTTGCTTTCCACCCCCTACCCATGTCTGTCTCTGTGTTTGTCTTTCTCTGTCTGCCCCCGCCCCCCACCTTTTGACAGAGGGTTTTCTCTGTGTAGTTCTGGCTGTTCTGGAACTTGCTCTGTAGATCATTCTGGCTTTTAACTCAGATCTGCCTGCCTCTGCCTCCCAAGTGCTGGGATTAAAGTCATGTGCCACTGTCTCTCACCCCATTTAAGTTTTTAATAATTTGGTACTTTTGAAAATCGGATTATTACCTTATATTAAGAAGACATAGTCTCTTATATACCTGAGCCTTTTCAAATAGAATGTTTAGAAATTACAAGTTACCAGACACTGAGTTTGCTATTTTCATAACCAGTATCTGTTACTGCTGTTGCTCACGTGAAACTTAATTTTGGAGCATCTTTTTTGGGGGGGGGGTTGGATTTGGTTTTTCCGAGACAGGGTTTCTCTGTGTAGTCCTGCTTGTCCTGGAACTCACTCTGTAGACCAGGCTAACCTGGAACTCAGAAATCTGCCTGGCTCTACCTCCCAAGTTCTGGGATTAAAGGTGTGCACCACCACTGCCTGGCTTGGAGCATTTTAAGAAATGGGATTTTTTTGGAAATAATGTAACTTATTCTCCTAATATTTAACAAATACTAAGTTTTATCTCATTTGCATTATATTTTTTCTTAAAATACAGCAGCTTTTCTTTCTTTTTTATTGAATATAATCTTCATTTACATTTCAAATGCTAAGACCTTTCCCAGTTTCCCCCTCCCTGAAAACCCCCAACCCCTCCTCCCACCCCTGCCTCCAAGTATATGCCCCTCCACCTGACCCACTTCCAACTCCCCACCCCCATTTCCCTTTGTTAGGGCCTCTATTGAGCCTTCACAGAACCAAGGACCTCTCCTCCCACTGATGCCTGACAAGACATTCCACTGCCCAGTATATACACCAAAGTATAAAACAGGATTGATGAAAAGCCATGGAGCTGGCAAACTTGAGAAGGCTTGGCTACAGTGACGACAGATGCCTTCTATTCATGGAGCTACTACTTTTTTTCTTTTTTAAAGACAGGGTCTATACCATCCTGACTATTCTGGAGCTCACAATGTAGACCAGGCTGCCTTGGAACTCACAAGAGATCCACTTGTCTCTGTTTCCCAAGTGCTGCGATTAAAAGTTTATGCCACCATGCTCAGTCCATATTTTGCAATTCAGTAATTATGTAATCTGTGTTTTATGGAAAATGTAAACTATTGTCTGATATGTATAGATGTCATCTTTACTAAAAAAAAAAAAACCCACCAAATATAATATTATTAGTATATGAATTGTAAAAACTGTTAACCAATATTCTTTGTACCTGACATTACTGTTTGAAAGTTTTAAAAGATCCATTTTATAACTTTTTTAAATAAACAGCAATATGTACATTTAAAATATATAATGCCTTTTGAAGTGTGGGTTTTTTTTTTCAATATTTTTGGAGCGTTATTCATGCATGAATGAAAAAATCTGGTTTTACTTCCAATTGGGTTAATTTTAATTTATTGCTATGAAAAATGGCTCAAGAGTTAAAATTTTAAGCAAGAATAAAAAGTCAGGGCTTGGTCCTTTCAAACATTTTTCAGTTTCGAAAGCCGGTTGAATGTGGTAGGAACTGACATTACAGCTCAGAACAAGGCACAAAACTTAGGGCCTGATTCTTACTGACTTAACAGAGAAGCACCTTGTCATAATAAGATTATTGTAAATTATAAGTGCTGAGACAATAAACTTAGTCCAGGATGCTAAATAATGGGCATGTTCTTCATCCTTTTAGGCGTATTAAGTAAACATTTATTTATTTAATTGTGTGTCTTTGTGCCTGTGTGAATTCGTATGTACCATGTACATGCAGGTCCTGGAGGAGGACAGAAGAGGGCATTTGATCCCTAGGAACTGGAGTTATACGCATTTGTGACCACCTTGTTTTGAGTGTTAGAAGCTGAACCTTGAGTCTTCTGCAAACATTGTGCTCTTAACCAGAATCATTTTGCTAGCTCCATATTTATCTATATTTGAGACCCAGACATCAGCTGCCACCAAGTATGTGCTAGCTTGATTTACATGTTAATATTACGATGATTAAAGAATATTCATCTAGCAATAATGAGTAATGATTAAGGATGGCACAACCTTTTATGAATAATTTTTGTATTTGGAGGAAATGCATGTATTTGGAGCTCATATGGGGAGTAGAGAGATGTTTCAAACTTCCTTTAATTCCAAGCATCTAAACCTAGAACATCTCCCTAGAGTTTCAGTTTATATATATGTAAAAGTATCTTTTTTAAAAATTTATTTATTATATGTAAGTACACTGTAGATGTCTTTAGGCACACCAGAGAGGGTGTCAGATTTCATTACGGATGGTTGTGAGCTACCATGTGGTTGTTGGGATTTGAAGAGCAATCCCTTACCCGATGAACCATCTCACTAACCCCGTAAAAGTATCTCTAATTCACTTGATGTAATTGTGGTCTCCGTGGCTTGCTGCCTGAATCTGCTAACCTAGACCTAGTCCTGGAAGCCTCTACCTCTGTACAATCTAATCTAGGACTAGAATGTTTTCAGCCTCTGAGTAGTGCTGCATAAGCTCATTCTTTCTAGTTCTTTCTGGCTGGTTGGTTCAACTCAGCTGTTGTGGCGCACACTCCTCTGCAATCTTGACTGATTCAATCTAGCTTCTTTCAGTTTCTTTCTGAATTGTGCTGCTTGGTTTCATACTAACTTTGGCAGTATGTTCTGATCTTTTTATTCCTTATTATTATTCTCTGGCTCATTCTGTCATTACCTGTATCTAGCTTGTTCTTTCTTCAACCTGTCTCTGTAAAACTCCTGGTAAAACTGCCTCCTCTTTTCTCTCGACACTGAATCTCTTATAGCTTCTTTTTTCTTTTTCTTCTCATAAGAGTTTGGCAAAGCCTTTTCTGTCAAATCATCCTTTGATTCACTGCTTTGTCTGCCCTTCAATTAGACATCTCTTTCAAACACGGCTGCTTCCTTCTACAAATTATGCCTTCATTGTTGAGGATTAAAGGTTTGTACTAAGGGCCTGTCTGCATTCCAGCCAGAGTGATTTAAGGTGTTAATGTCTGCTAAACGCTGAGCCACACTACAACTAGAAACGGGATTTCAGTAAATAATGCAATCTCTATTTTTATGTTTGTAAAAATAGAAGCATAAATTGTGTATTGTTGAGTTGTGTGCAGGTGGTATTTAATGATCTGTTCCTGTGTTTTCTGAATTCTTCACATATCAAATATGTATCCTTACTTGATTGGGAACTGTTTAAGAAAAATTGCTTCTTGCTTAAGAGAAATGCAAGATCTGTTGTCAGTTTGGTAGACAGAAATTATGAATAATTAAAATTACCCTTGAAATGTTGGTACAGCATACTGTCAGTGCGCCTTGTACAGATGTAATTTTGCTCTAAACTTGAAAGATTTGTTTCTTCAGATGAATCCCATATGGAAAAGTTAGTTGTGTTTTATGTCTTTGTTTATTTTTTGAAGGTATAGATGTTAAATATTGAAGGCTTAGATGAAAGTAGTGATTAAAGGAAGACTTAAGGAATCAACAGATTCCTGTTTGAAGTTTCCCATTAGTATAGTTTGAAATAGGCCTTATAATTAAAAAAAACATATGTATGTGTGAGTGCCTGCATGTATATGTATGTATACCACTTGTGTGTCTGGTGCCCATGGAAGGCGTCAGATACCTGGAAATGCTAGCTGCCATGTGATTTCTGAAAAAGCAAACCTGTGTCCTCTGCAAGCAGCAACTGTTCTCAGCCATTGAGACATTTTTATATTTCTTAGAAGGTTTAGCGTATTGTCTTGTTTGGTAGGATTTTTCTAGATTTGTAAATTAGTATAAAAAAAAATCAATGAAAATTTCCAGCACTTTGAAAGGAAGGACAGGTAATTTCAGGTTGTTACTGTTGGATTGGTCAGAGTTATGGAAGTTGTGATCTCGCGTACACCGTTTGTCTGCAAGACCACACTGAGGCAGCATATCGCACACATTATCATTTACTGTTTTGATACTTTTTGAAAGCCTTTGGTTATGAAGTAAAAAGCAGGTTCTGAGTCAGATTATGCTCAGTTTAAAGTTAGAGCCTTCTTTGATGAGTTCTGTCTGCTTTTTGTTATCCAGAAAAGAATGCATCTACCATCTGGCATTCTCTTGGTTGTGCTTTAAGATTCGGTTCCTGAAGGCATTCCTTGTATGCCTTGCTTTCCTACTATACTCTGTATAGTCAGTCCTTGGTAGAACCGAGGGAAAAAATGTTGAGAAAGGCTAGTAGGAGACAAATGGAATCTAAATGGAGGCCCTTGATTTATCACTAGATGGAATTTTGGTGGTGGGAGGTTAGTTTAGACAAGAGCACACATTGAATATTGATTTAAGAGTACAGGGCACTGTGTCTTAAAGACTGTCATTTTTAAAGTATGGGGAGTTGCTTCCATTTACTAATAATGGTGGAAATACATCTCAGAGCCCTGCCATCTGACATCCAGATAACTGAGAAAAAGAAGGAGATTATGGGACTCAGTAGTTTATATTTTATAGAACCCTCAGGACTGGGTTTGATTTCCAGCACCTATACAATGGCTTACAACCAGTCCCATGGGATCCATGTCCTCTTCGGGCCTCCATAGACATGTGGTTCACAGGCATGCATGGAAAACACCCTTGGATATAAAAATAATAATGAAAATAAATAAACCCAAGTCCTTTAGGTCACTAATGCACAATAAAGTTTGAAAATATCTGTGTTGTCCACTAACTCTTGATTTATTTTTCCCCTTCAAATGTTTCAAAAATAATGTTGCTCAGTCTTTGAGACATACAAATGTTATTCTCGAATTATCTTTAGACAGATTAGGGTTGCAGAACCTCAATGCAAAAGACTCCGATTAACATATGAAAGAAAATATTTGATAGAAATGCTGTAACACTCAGCCTAGCCTGGTATACCTGATAGAACATATACGAGAAAATCTGAGAAATCTGACATCTTAAAAGATCTTTTTACATTTTATTTTGTGTGTGTGTGTGCACGCATGTGTTTGCCATATATATATATATATATGAGAGGATAGCTGGGAACAACAGTTGGTTCTTTCCACCATGTGGGTGTGTTTCAGGGATTCAGCTCAGGTCATGTGCCTTAGCAACCTCTACCTATGTTGTAGGCCTGCCTTTGAGTTTCTAATCTTTCTCTTAAGTTTGATCTGCTTCCTCCTTTGCAAATGTATTCTTTCTTAGTAAACTGTTTTTGCTTCTATGGCTATAGTACAGTGCTTGCCTGTCTATAGTCCCATTGTGTAGTTGAACGTTGAAGTCCTCTAGTTAGGAAGTTTACTGACAAGATGAATCATTTTACTTTCCCTATTGAAATTCTTTTGTGAGGTACAGTTCATTCCTTTAGCTGCTCTACCAGTTTCTCATTCATCTTTATGCAGTCTTGTATGCTTTTAATATTTTGCATTTTGTCTTTGACTTGTAATTTAATTATATTTTGAATGACTTCTATTAGAATTCAGCAAACTAGTGGCTACGTTGAGCTCCAGAGTAGATTTAATACCTTTAAAGTGTTGTTAAAATATTTATAAAGTCTGGATGTGACTCATATAGTACTTGTTAACTATTTTTGCACACAGTGTTTATTATTTCCTGATTTATATAATACTAGTTGAAATTTGTTGAGACTTACTTTATGCTGTATTACACATACCATCTTAAAACTCTTTTATGACCAGTGAGATGGATGACCCAGCAGATAAAGGCTGCCAAGCCTAGTGATCTGCGTTCAAACCCCAGGATCCATAAGAGAAAATAAGAAAACTGCCTCTCACAAGTCGCCCCTGATCTTGTGCCATGTGCCATGGCAGCTTTATGCCTGTATACATCAGCATGCATGTTGATGTACACACACACACACACACACACACACACACACACAATGTACACATATGCATGCATGCACACACAATGTAATTACAAAAATTAAAACTTTGAAATGTACTTTGAATTTTGACAAGTCAAAATTGTGACTTAGTATCTGATGTCTGTGGCCTGCAGTGTGATGGCCTTGCCACTTCCTCCTGGAGGTCTGTTTTAGTTCATTTTTAGTTTTTAGTTAATTTTTTTTAAGCAACATTGAACTAAGAACTTATATATATTATTTGGCTTTTATTACAGTTTAGAATCTTTTATTTGTTTTACATTCCTTCGATCATTTGCTTTAAAGTCTGTTTTGTCTGTTATGATATATTTTATATAGTTTCTAGCATTTTTTGTTATTTGCTGGGAGATTTTATTCTATTCGTAAGAAACTAACTTTTTTCCTTGTGTAGGTCAGTTTGTTGAGTTTGATTACCTGTGTCATTTCTGAACAGATAAATATCCTTGTGTTTTGTTTCAGTTTCGAGTTTCTTACTTCTATGGATCACTGACTGAGTAATAAATGGCTTTACCCCGGCTCACAGGAGCCTTGCGCTCCTTTTCAAATGTCACCAAGCAAGATAATTATAATGAAGAAGTAGCTGACTTAAAGGTAAATGTTTTTTGGTGAAAACTATTAAAAACAAAGGGTATGGGTGAATATTTGACATTTCTTCTTTTTAGTTGTATGCTTTTAAAACAGAAGTTTTTATTTTGTTTCTGTCTTGAGAAGGAGATTGAGTATACTGATACTTTCACAAGACTGTACTTACGTTAAGAACCTGTGACTATTATCCCAGTGTAGACTTTCTTGCTTTCTGTTCATTAGGCCTCTGCCACAGCTAATTTTGTAAATTAGTTTACATTTATTTTGAGACAGCTGGGTACATTTTTAGGTTTCCTGTTAAATTCTTCATACGTGAGTAGAAACACTGTCTATGTCATAACATAAGAAATGTAAATATTACTTTCTAGCTCAGTGGTTAGTCTCATAGTTGACTTGTTCATATAATTGATAAGAGTACATTCATGACTTAAAGAAGTTAATTGTAAGACCTTTTTATAATTGTTTCTTTAGAGAAAAATACTAATAATTAAAACATACAGAATTCTATATTCTTGTAACTGTAGTGTGACTGATAATGAGTATGATGTGGGCTAATTTCCTTATATGACTCAATTTTATAATACATAATGTCAAGTTGCATTCACTTTAAATATAGTTATTTTCTACTTGCACAATATGCTTAGTTAGCACTTTGAGCTTAGTGGAAAGAATGGCAGTCACTTCTTAAATTGATTTAGTGACTTTGATTTCTGAGCAGCAAATTATGCTATGCAGTTTCACAATGAATTTCTGACTTATTTAAGTAAGTTTTATGAAATAAATCATATACAATTATAAGTGTAATGTTATAAATAGTAAGAGTATATTATACCAAGGCTTATTGAAAATTCTATATTAAATATTTACAAGTGAGATTCTTAAGAAAAGTCCTTAACCTGTGACATATTAATTTGTATAGAATAATATAAAATACCATCGGTTAGATGGTCTTGACAATAAAAATTTTATGTCCCCTAAAACTGGAACTTAAAAGTTCAGGATCAAAGCAGATTTGCTTTCTCTGGGAACTTCTCCCTCCTACTTGTTATAAATAGCATCCGTCCCCCTGTATCCTTCCAGGAACATTTCTCTGTATAAACCTATGCCTGGTATCCTTGAATGTCCATAGTTTGTTTGTTTTTAGCTGTTTTTTTTAATTAGTGAAACCAGTCAGGTGCGATCATAAATAGCTTTTTGAGGTAGTAGAGGTTAGGATTTCATTGTGGTAATTGAGGAGAGGTGGTTTAGCTCTTAATATATAGATTTTGGCTAATTTTCAAGTGAGTTTAGTTATTTTAATCTTTAAGAACCCGTATTTCTTTCTGAATATGATTACAATATATATACTGTTTCTAAAAGTAAATAAGCAAAAGTTATCTTGTGTGTGTGTGTGTGTGTGTATGTGTGTGTGTTAAATGTTTGGCAGCATGGTCAAGGTTATAGGTTCATGATGTCTGTACTATATGTGGGAAGATAGGTGGTGTGTGAAGAAACTGACCTCTGTTTTCTTTTTAAAGAAAAATTTAAAGCAGTTCCTATTAGTTGTTGGCTCCTTAGTTGACTGTATGGTAGAGTGAAAACATGGTTTACTGGTGGACTGAAACTACATTGAAACTTATACAGTGTTATAGTTAATCTCTTCACCTAAAGATGGACTCAGAAAGCAAAGTTTATCAACCAGTCTTTTGATAGACTTCTTCTAATGATGGAAAATTGTGTCAGACCTATATTTTTCACAGTAATTAATGTAAAATTATAATTTATAATCTTAATATTAATATCTTATACTCCGTTTTCTGTTTTTATTTTCCTGGGGCCTTGCAAATTCTGAACCAATAATAGTATAGAATGTTTTACAATTTAAAAGGATAAAGACTAAATAGCCCTTGCCCTAATGTCATTTCAGTTTTTATTGTAGGCTTTTAAATACATTTTGCTTCATGAAGAAGGAAAATGCCATGCATAATGAGCTTTATTGCAATGTGACTTTTTAATCATAGGAAATGTCCACCATATACAAAAGTAGGGATCAAAGTAAAATGAATCATTGTATCTGTGTAAGTTATTTTATGGCAAGTCTCTCTCAGATGGACCTTTTTCTTTCTTTTTTTTTTTTTCTCAACCCAGATTGCCTGATCTCATTTTAAATTAGAAATTTGAAGCAGGAAAATAATGAATACTGAGCGTTGTCAGTGTAAGCAATAGTAAAGTTTCAGTTCCATGTCTGACTCACCACTTTATTAGATTGCTTCATGACTTTTATCTATGGACCAAAGCCAGGGATCTGACATGAAATTTTTATTGTATTCTGTAATCAGTTCTTTTTTTATTACTATTTTTTCCATGTGAGTTCAGACACACCAGAAGAGGGCATCGGATCCCATTACAGATGGTTGTGAGTCACCATGTGATTGCTGGGAATTGAACACAGGACCTTCTGGAAGAGCAGTCAGTGCTCTTAATTGCTGAGCCATCTCTCCAGCCCTGTAATCCATTCTTCAGAAGGAAAATATTTATTGTTTCAAGAAAAAAGTATATATTGTTTCAAGAAAAGGGTCTATATCTAGCCTTTAGTTCCAGGGTCATATTCTGAAGACAATATTATTTACATATGTTAAATTGATTAATCAGGGGTTTTAGTAGTCTTTAAATGCCTTTTGTGTCAGAATGTATATTTATGAACATTATAAATTCTTTCAAAAAGCAGTTAGAAAAAGGAAGGGAATGTGGGGTTGTTTACATGTTAGCTTTGGAATGTTGAATATTCTACTTTGCTATTTGCATATTTTATAATTAAAACATTAATTGCTTATATTAAATTTTTTTCCCTATGAAGTCACATTTAAATTAAGTTCCTTCTGAGAATAGTGTCTGAGAAGACAAGTTTGAATTCTGGGTAGTGCAAAAAAATTGATTTTGTAATACAAATTATACATGATCGATTGGAGAAAAACGTGAAATAACCAGAATTTTTCTACATTATACTCTCTTTTACAGCTGAAGCGATCTAAACTTCATGAACAAGTTTTAGATTTCGGCCTTACATGGAAGAAGATAGTGAAATTTTTGAATGAAAAGCTAGAGAAGAATAACATGCAAAGTATAAATGAAGACTTAAAAGATATACTACAGGCTGCAAAGCAAATCGGTATAGTCTTTAAAAGAAAAAACAAAAAGTTTCTATAATTGGACCCTTGTAAACTGTATGTTAATAGTATATGATGAAAGGCTACAGTTTCCTGGTAAATATTTAAAATTATACAAGATTCTCTTATCTGTTAATGAATTTAGGATAGTGTGGCAGAGGTAGAAGTAGATAACCAACTATATACAATTAATAATGCCAAGGAACATTGATCGTTGAATTTCTCAGCAGGAGGCCACAAGTGAATGCTGGGATATAACTCAGCGCAGCAAAATTGAATTTGTGTGAGGCTAGTGGGAGAGAGGACAATGTAAGGACATTCATGATAGCATTTGGCAAGGCCAAACTGGATTTTAAGAGTATTGAAAAAAAAATAGTAAACATAGAAAATGGCTTGATTTAATCCCCTGCCTTTGTTATCTTCATTTATAAAATATCGATTCTATTTTGTTAGCTGCTTTATAATAATACTTCAGAATACTTAGTGAAAACACAAATGAAAATTTGGGTTTACTAAGTACCACAGGGAAATTTTTTATTACATTAAAAAAATATGTTTAGACTATTTGCCCAGTTACCACTGTTCACAAGTCAAACAAACAAAAAGTTCACGCAGCAACTAGGATTTGTGCAGTTGAGATAGAAACTAGACTACAGGAGTCAAGAATGGTATGCAAATAGGCCAGAAAAATCTGTACTTCACTGTTTATCTCTTAAGTGCACATCTTCTTCAGGGCAGAATAAAGCATTTGACTTTAAGAGGATAGTATTCGTCATGACCTAGTGAGTTTGCCTTTCTAAATTTGTAACCACGAAATTCTTTGAGTTTTGATATTTGTGTGCATCTTTTAGTAAAATTAAGAAAAGTGCTAATCAGATGTAGAGATTAGTTGAGGAACATACCTAGATTTCCACATGTGTACCACTCTGAAACATGCTGACACACATACAGATATGTATACACATACATATGTACTTATGCTTCCTTTTAAAAAAAAAAAGTATTGATCAGAAGGCATGTTGGAACTTCCAGAATAGCTCTCTGTGGTTCCCAGTACTGTGTGAGATTAAAGCATATGTTTAAGAAGCCAACCTGGTCATCTGGCTGAGTAGGTTACATAGGAAAGTAATCATTAGCCAGTGGTTCTCACCTTTATGAAACACCATAACCCACCTAAAGTTTATAAAGTTTTAAAGTGGTTGTTAATTTTTAAAGTTAGTAGACATAAGTCAGTTGTACTTGACATTTTAAAATAAATTGCTTTTGATCTATGTGGGTTTTTCGAGTATAATATTTTTTCTATTGGAAGCTGACTGTTTTTTTCTACTGCTCAAAGATATTAATCATACTTTTTATGATAAGTATGGTGGTTTGAATAAGAATATCCTCTATAGACTCATCGATTTGAATAGTTAGACACTAAGGAGTGGCACTATTGAAAAGATTAGGAGGTATGTTCTTGTTGGAGGAAGTATGTTCTTGTGGGTGGACTTGGAAGTTTCAAAAGCTACTGATTAGGATGTAGCTCTCAACTACTGTACCACCACCCTCCTGCATGCTACCATTCTTCCCACTGTAATGATAATGAACTAAACCTCAGAAACTGAATAAGGGGTGCCACACTATCTCTTGACAGCAACAGGCCTATGACTGAGACAATGGACTAATTCTCCAAATTATATACCAAGATTCTGCCTTAACTTTACCACTGATTTATCTACTATTATAAATTTAAGTTACTTCCACTTTTAGTAATATAACAAGTTTCTTCCAAATTTTCTAAAGTGATTTATTTTTCAGTAACATTTATTTAATAAGCAAGAATTAGAAACATGTACTTTTTAGGTGTTTGCATGGAGTCTAGTACAGTGGGAAATGTTTGGGAAGTAAAAGATTGCTGTGAATCGTGTTTAATGACTTATTTTTGTTGTTCTTATACATTTTCATGGTGGTATTTTCATTTTAGCATGTGCATGAAGGAGATAATGTTTTAGGACAAAATAAAATTACTTAGTGAAAAAGTTTTATTTTAGTAGATTATTAAGAAATGTTGGATATAGCTATGAATTCCATTAAAATTTTTAACATTTGTTATTTGTGTATGAGTGCAATGTGTATCTGTATGTCTGTACACCATGTGGATCTAGCACCCATGGTGACTAGAAGAATGTGTAATGAATTCCATGGAAGTGGAGTTACAGATGTTGTAAGCTGCCATGTGGCTTGGGAATCCAAACCAGGTATTCTGCAAGAGCAGCCATTACTCTTAATTGCTGAGCCATCTTTCCAGCCTCATACATTCCAATTTTTGTTGTTGTTGTTGTTCAGAGTTTAATATTAACCTTGTTACATTATCTGTAGAACTATCAAAAATTCAAATCTCTAAGCAGTGCCCATAGTAGAAGAAAAACATATGCAGAGAACTTGTTAGTTTATAAGCACCATGTAATTTATTAAAAAAATTGGCCATGTTTTCTTAAATACTAGTAAAGCATGTATGCAATAATGTTCTATAAATTGTACCATAGACACCATTCTTGAAAAGTGTTGAGATTTGCATGGTGAAGTTGCTTATTCACATGCACATGCTATTTGCATGCTAAATTTATAAGTTGAGGTCTGATCTGGTTTAGGAATAACTAGTTTGGTGTCTCTGTGGGATGGATCTAGTTTAATTCAACTTCCTTTTTGAACTATCTACCTGGGGCAAGAAAAGTCAGAAAATACAGAATTGAGCACAGTGTTGCTCCCCTTGGAAGATGTAGCTGAGGTCTGGAATTGAAAAGTGAATGGGATTGGAACAGTTTGGACTCCAGAGAATGATAAATAAGGATGTTGAAATAGACAAAACAGGCTTTTTGCTTTGTTTTTTTTTTTTTTTTCCTCTTCAAATCTTACCTATGGAAATGTTATTTTAGTAAAGTCATACTCTGCTATGCAGGCTAGTCTTGAGCTCCTGGCATTAGGTGGTTCTCTTAAACATCAGCTTTCTTAGTAATTGGCTATATGGGTTCCATGGTGTTTGGCAGGGCCTACTGAATATTAAGACATCTGTTTTTAGTTAGATTAGAAAATAGATAGTGAAGTAGATAGTAAGGCTGGAATAAAACAACAAACAAGCAACAAAAGATGGATCCTGCCCTTGTAGGAATTTCAGTCCAGCTAACTAAACTGCTCAGTAATTTTGTGGGATGATTGTCGAGCTATTTTTAGGAAGAAACTAATCTTATATTAGCAAGTTTGTTATTGTTTAGATAGGTCATATTGATGTTGAGAACTCTTAAAATTTTAAATTCTTTTTTTTTCTTTTATAACAATATCCTGCTATAAGGATATTCTCTGACATTTTTGGAATTCAATCATTTCCTATTTTTATGTAAGATGATTGAATATGGAAAGTTTGTGCTTTAAGTATAGGGTCTGGTCATTTACTGCTTTGAAGTTTTCCTTCTGTTTCTTTAACATAGCATTTTTCTTTCACATTTTGTAATATGGTGGGTTGCATATATTTAAACACACACACACACACACACATGTACATATACACACAGACAAGTACACATCCTGGTGGCTTAAAATGTTTTTGAATGAGAGCTGTATAAGTTTATATACAGCTTTCTTATCATGTAGGTCTGTTGTACAAATTGTAAAGAAAGCTATGAGTGTGCAAGGTCTCCTGACTTTGATGTCTGTAATTCTGAAAATCTTAACCATAGTTTATCAACTTAATTTTAAAATGTTAAGTTTTAATTGATAGCTCATTTCTAAAAGGAGGCAAGAATTTTTATTAGATAGCTTCTGTGCTTAATATAGATTAATGGTTGGTTGAACTAAAATCTTCTTGGTTGATTGAACAGTTATTTGTGAATTTGGGAATGGATTTCTTTGGTCCTAAATTGATTATAACTCAAAACCAAATTTAAGAATCAAAATAAAACAAAATAACATGAACAATTTTTTAAATGTTAATTTGGATGATGATTCAATTGAGCTAATACTGTATTTTTGTTTTTGTCTTTGAATAGTTGGAACGGATAATGGGAGAGAAGCAATTGAAAGTGGGGCTGCATTTCTCTTTATGACTTTTCACATGACAGACTCTGTTGGTTACATGGAGACAAAGGCTATCAGACAGATGTTTGGTCCCTTTCCATCATCATCTGCTGCTTCAGCTTGTAATGCCACTAATCGAATTATTTCTCACTTTAATCAAGATGATCTCACTGCTCTTGTCCAGATGGCGGAAAACCCATGTAATGACAGAGTAGGTTTTGGTAAAAACTTAGCGTTTTCCTTTGACATGCATGATCTGGACCACTTTGATGAATTACCAATAAACGGTGAAGCCCAGAAAACGATAAGCTTAGACTACAAGAAGTTCCTGAATGAACAGTTTCAGGAACCCTACACCCCTGATCTCAAGCCTGTGGAAAAAACAAGTGGCTCCCTGTTGTGGTGTGAAGTTGAGAAGTACTTAAACGCAACGTTAAAGGAAATGACTGAAGCACCAAGAGTTGAAGATCTTTGCTGTACTTTATATGACATGCTTGCTTCTGCAAAAAGCGGCGATGAACTTCAGGATGAGGTATAGTTGAAGTTTCTGAAGTTAAATGTAAACATGAACTACCTTAATGAATAGCTCTTTAAAAATTAATTTCTTATTGTATTGGGATTGAACTTAGAACCTTGCATATGTTAAATAGATGTTTTAGCACTGCTCAGCCCAGAACAACCTTTTAAACATAGTCAATATAAAATTTTTAACCTTCTTCACTGTCACTGATACTGAGCTCTTTAGCCAAGTGTAGGAGGTATGTGTACTGTTTCAGTGAGTTCTTACAGGAAGACTGAGTACAGAGTAGTTAAAGTGCTGCTTCACTGCAGTAATTAGTACTTTTACTTTGAGAAATACGTAGATTTAAGTGACAAATTATGTGGTTGCTTTAGGAATAACTGCTTATACTGTTAGTACATTTTGTATTTCTATGCATTGTATGACAAAATGTCTTCCAGGGTATTAGAAATTTTATTTATATGTTAGCTGACATTTAGAAAACTTGGGGGGCTGGAGAGATGGCTCAGTGTAGAGCACTGACTGCTCTTCTAGAGGTTCTGAGTTCAATTCCCAGCAAGCACATGGTGGCTCACAACTATCTATAATGGGATCTGATGCCCTCTTCTGATGTGTCTGAAGAGAGTGACAGTGTATTCACATTTAAAAAAAAAAAACTTAAAAAGAAAGAAAATTTTCATCAAATTCCATTTGAAACAATAAATATTAAAATCAAATTAATCTGAAATAATTGGCTAACTAGATTTTATTCCAAAATAATTTATTCAAAAAATTTTTATTTTTTGAAATTAAACCATGATTACATTATTCCCTCTTTCGTCTCTCCAATGTGTCTACACTTCCTGCTCTCTCACAGATTTATGGCCTCTTTTTCTTTAATTTATACACACACACACACACACACACACACACACACACACACACATGCACGCGCACAATCATGTAAATATACAAACACAGACTGCTCAGTTCAAATATTACTTGTATGTATATTTCATTGTTTAACCATTTGGGGGCTCTCAGCATTCTTACTTGCATGTAGTTGCTTGTCTATGATTGAGGCCCCATGGAATGTTTTTCCCCTTTCATGTTAGCATGTCATCCACGTTTAAGGCTCTTTAGGCAGCCATGATTTACCCAGACTTCCTGAGTGTAGCATCTCAGACATTTCTAGGAGACATACTCTCCCAGCATACTATCTGATTCTGTGATTTTTTTTTTTTAAATGTGATCTTAACAGGCTGTTACTGAATATTTCATTTTGTCAGTGCTTTGTAGAATTACAAGTGGCTCCTCTCAATATTTGGCTTCCTATATATAAAAAAATGAAGAAATGTTGGGATGGTTTATATTCTGTAGTAGAAATTATTCATGTTTGAATTTTGGGTTCATTTCTAATTATGTTATAGTAAATTCTCTGTTATTCTTTCTCTTCGTGTGTGTGTGTGTGTGTGTGTGTGTTTGTATAGATGTCACATGCATACACATAGGTGTTGAGGTCAGAGGACAATTGTGGGAGTCTGTTCTTTCCTTCCTACAAGTGTCTAGACTGATCTAAGTCATCAGGGTTGGCAAACATCTTTACTTGCTGAGTCATCTCAACAGGCTGGTATAGTACCTTTTTAATATATAGTTTCACTTTAGAATGTGGTGTATCTTATTTGTTATCTATTTTTACTGAATATTAATTTTATATTATAACGAGCTTTTACGGCATTTTTATATGCATACATTGTACTTTGATCACAATTCATTCTATTGCCCTTTTTTTGTCTTCCGTCTATCTTCAACATCTGTAGGAGTCCTGTTTTACTTTACTTTCATGTCTTCTTTCTTAAATCCTACTGATGAGGTAAATCATGTAATGCCCATGTGACAATCTATATTTTTATACTTATTCTATAATTTCCACCACGTTCCTACAAATAGCACAGATTTAATTCTTCTTTATTACTGAAAGAAACTTTGCTGTGTAGATATACACACTTTGTCTGTTCATCCATTAGGTACCCAGGCTGATTCCATAACTTAGCTAATATAAGTACTTTAGTGATGAACATGTCTGCCTGTATTTGAACTGCAACTGTATATATTCAGAGGCCAGTATAATTTTATGAGAGTTCCATGTTGACCTTTCTGAGAGATTCCCATGTTGATTTCTGTTTTTACAGCAGGGTATAAGGGAAGCAAGTGTGTAAGATGACCCCATACCTGTGAATTTTTGTTTTCTGACTGGGATGAAAGGGAATCTCAGTATTCATTTGATTTGTGTTTCCCTGAGGCTAAAGATACTGAACATGTTTTCATATAATTTATTGGTGATTTGTAGCTCATAATTTGAAAAGTATTTGTGCAATTTACCCCTTTACCAATTTAACTGTTTTTGGTTCTGGTATGTGACCTTTTCATGTCTGTCTGTATGTCTGTATGCCTGTGTGTCTGTCTGTCTATCTATCTAGATATCATCTCTCCTGTAATTGATCCCCAATCACATGAATATCTAGTAATGACTGTGCTCTGATATGTAATTTTTTGATTTCTATGTATGTTCTGGAATTAATCCCCCATCCTATGCATATCTAGTAAAGGTTTTTTTTTTTTTTTTTTTTTTTTTTTTTCCATTATGTGGACTGTCTCATTACTCTCTATGATTTCCTTTGCTGGGTAGAGCTATTTATTTATTTTATTTTAGTGGTGTCTCTTATTTTATTTTTAAATTTATTTTGCCTTTCATCTTTCATAATTTCACATACACACACACACACACACACTTTGATCTCTCCCCGTTTTACCCTCTTCTATCTCCCTCCCCTAGGTCAAACTCCTTTATCTTCTCAACAAATCTTCTACTTTCTTTTTTTTTTTTTTTTTTTTTTTGCTGGGGGTGGGGGGTTGGGGGAGGGGTGGGGAGGTGGAGGAGAAAAGAGGGTCAGGGGATCTAGGGTGGGAGAGTGTTGGAGACACCGCTCTTCTCTGTATAGCCCTGGCTGTTCTGGAACTCACTCTGTAGACCAGGCTGGCCTTGAACTCAGAAATCCACCTACCTCTGCCTCCCAAGTGCTGGGATTAAAGGTGTGTGCCACCACTACCTGGCAAGTCTTCTATACTTTCATGTCTTCTTGTGTGTGTGCTGTATTGCATTTCATTAGATTTGCTTTCATGATGAAAATGAATGATTGGCTACAAGGGCAGTTTACCAGAGAGTGTTTTACTTGCTGACTATGACTACCACTCATTCAGAACCATTACCTGTATAGCTACCCAAGATGGGGGTGGGGCTTTAATGAGCCTATTCTTGTTCATGATGGAATGCTGCTGATGGTCCTGTCTTGTACAGGTAACCACTGCTGCTGTGAGTTTGTAGGTGCAAAACCCAGGTCATATCTAGAACATAGTATTCCTTCCCATCTTCTGACTCCTACATCCTTTCTGTCCCCTTTTAGGTGATATTCCTTAAGCCCTGGAGGTGGTGGTATTGAAGTGCCAGAATAGGCTGAGCATTCAACAGTTACTTATTCTCACTACCAAGAGCAGTTATAAGTTTTTGCATTGACTGTTGCCTACTGCAAACAAGTTTTTCTGACATATGCTATGGCAACAGTAATCTATCTATACATCCATCTTTAAATATTTAGAATGAAGTTTGACACCATATCTATTTAAAAAGCAACATCTTATCTTTAGGGCCTATGACCTTTCCAACCATAGGCATTTGACCAGACTTACAAAATTAGGTCTCTTTTGGAGTGAGACTCCAATTTGAATAGAAAGTCTGTGATTACCCCTCTGGCAATCGCGTCTTTGTTTTAGCAGTAAACACATTTAGAGCTTTAAAATTTTTCATTTAAATTTTTATTTTAAACAACTGCATTTTATAAGTGTTATGCCTACTTTTGTAAATGTGTGCTAAGTGCATGCCCAGTGCCCACGGAAACCAAAGAGAGTATCAGCTCCTCTGGAACCAGAATTGCATGTAGTTGTAAACAGCCAGGGAACCTTTTCTTGTGCTTCTGCCAGAGCAACAAATTCTTTTAACTATGAGCTTTTAAATTTTTTTCCTGAAGTGGTGGAGTGTTTATTTTTGGTTTTGGGTATGGAATTCAGATCTTTCCACTATTTACTTTTATTTCTTACATAAGCCAGTGAAGAAGATAGTTAAGAGGGTAATCATATAGCAAGTTTAATTTTCATTTATTTTTTTTTTTATATAGTGGTTCCAGTGATCAAACCCAAGGCCTTTCACATGATTAGTAAAGCTCTTTATTACTGTGCTTTGTCTCTAGCCCGTACTTCTCAAACAGGATTGCACTAGGTAGCATTGGCTGACTCTGAACTCACTCTCATCTTGCTGTCTCCTCTGGAGTGCTGGGACTGTGTGTCACACGCCTAGCCTTTAAATAATCACGTTGTCTTCTGCTGTAGAAATTTATTCAAACTATATAGACATATTTTTACATGTAACTTAAGAATAGAAAAAAACACTTTTGTACTGAAGACATTTTTTTGTTCCTTAATGCATATTTTTCTAGCTTTGAATATAGACTAGTGACTGACTCTTGACTGAATAGATTTACTTTTCAGGCTGTTGTCATTATTATTACAAAAGCTTTTTAAATTGCTTAACCTGTTGGAATTAATTATTTTAAAAATTATTAAAACTGAAACTGGCCTACAGAGTGAGTTCCAGGACAGCCAGGGCTACACAGAGAAACCCTGTCTCGAAAAACACCCCCCCCCCCCAAATATAGTGGTAGTCTAAACTTTATGTTCTAAAACCCCATTTAGATTTTCTAAAGGTACCAGGAATACACACTGGTATTCTTTGATTTGTACTACTATTGCTATTTGTTTTATTCAAAATTAAAAGAAAAAATTTATATTTTAATTTATTTGCTGCATGTTTGTAAAATAATAATAAACCTATTATATTTCATATTATTTTGTAAGAAATATTGTTGATAACTGGAGAGATTATTCAGTGGTAAGAACACTTGAGATGTATTTTTAGCATTAAGACCTGAGTTCAGATTCATAGGACCTACATAAAAAGATTAGCATAACCCCAGTCCTTGTAACCTAGTGCTGGAACATGGGCACAGACAGAAGGATTGCTCAGACCTCCTGCCTATCAGTTTAGCTCCAGGCTTAGAGAGAGAGACTATTTCAGAGGAGTAAAGTGGAAAGTGACAGAACAGGTGTTATGTGACAAGACTTTCTGGGAGACTTCATTACATAAATGCATGTATGGTTACCACAGATGGGGAGTCCATAACAAACCAAAGCAAGGATACCACCAAATCCAATTTAGTGAACCAGTGAGTTTTATTGGCATTACCTATAGGAACGTGGGTCATGGGTTACTTACAGAAGCAGAAATGACTCAAAGACAGCTGAATCACCAAAACCCACCCCAGCACTGGTGACTGCTCACAAAAGCTGGAAACCTGAAAACCTGAAGCACACTGTACAGTATATAGGCAGCTTAAGAGATTCGAGAGTATATGTTCCAGGTGACTCAGTTGGTCTCTTTCAGGCAGCTCTGCTGGTCTCTAAGAGTTATCTTTGCAACCTGACCTGTCTGAGAGTATGTCTTTAATTCATTATTCTGAGAGGAAGGGACCTATTGCCTATTGAATTTGGTCAGTTTCAGGAAACTTTATGATATTCTTTTGTTTATCTTTTGTCTTAAAGATCTCTTATGCAATATGGAGTTTTTCAGTTGCTAGGAAACTACTACAGGAAAGCAAGACATTGACATCCTCCCATGGCCTCCATGTTTGAATGCACATTTTTCATACATCATTGCCACCGCCACCGCCACCACACACACACACACACTTACACACACTTTATACTGTGTATAGAATAAAGTATGGAATTTGTATTGTGTTTTTGTAAATCATGCCAGTCTGATTCTCAACAGATTCTCATATATTCTTCTGCATTTACACTATTGTGATCTATTACCTTATTAATATTGTAAAATTCTACTCATTTTATAGTAATAAGATACACTGTATCTCTTCAGGTGTTAATGTAGGATATATATTGTCCTCATTTTGATACTTTAAATTCATTCATTAAATTAAATTCAAATTTTTTTTATTATGAGGAATGAATTCTTAACCTTTTCAGAATAAAAGGTAATCTAACAAAGCTTATCAATCCAACACAGTTGTGTTGCCTGAAGTTTCAGTGTGTGTGTATATGTATGTATGTATCTATCTCTATATTTTAAAAGGAAAATGAACCAGAAAATTAAATCTGATGAATGAAAGTTGTTTGGACTTGGAAGAGCATACGAGTTTGTAAACAGGTATTAAACTTAAAATGATGTAAACATTCAGATAAATATTAAAAACAGTAGACAGTTTTGTTCAGTTATCTGCATTCACTCTTACAATTGTAAACATCTTTCGGGATGAAGTTATTAGCCTATTTCCTTTCTAGAAAGCAGGAACCTGTCAATATATGTATTAAAATGTAAACTAAACTTCTAATTTTATAGTTTTTCCTGCCTTAACTTTACTAATTGCCTAAGTTGGTTTTCTATTACTATGATATGACACTATGACCAAGGCAGCTTAGATAGTGGTTCATTTGGCTTTGCAGTTCCAAGTTACATCCCATGGTGATGAGCAAGGACGTGATGACAGAAACAGCCAAGAGATCACATCTTGATCCACTAGAAAGAAACAGAGACAGACACTAACTGGGAATGATGCCCATCTTTTGAAACCCCAAAGCCCACTCCCAGTGACACACCTCCTCCAAAAGGCCACGCCTCCTAATGGTTCCTAAACAGTTTCAATAACTAGGGAATATTCAATTATATGAGCCTATGGGAGCCATTCTCATTCAAACCACTACCCTGCCCATCTAATTATTTCTAGTATATGGCAATAAATCCTGTTCACATTCCAAGTTGTTTTAATTAAACTTGTAAATAGCTTTGGCTTTAGGTTTGCTAAATTGTTATGTTAGATTAAATACCTATAAATAGTGGCCATTAATTATTATGAAAATATAATTTATACAATTCTCTGCAGGCAGCAATAATTTGCATTGCACTTTTCTCCTTTGAGATAAACAAATGCTGCCCTAATTTTTCATCATCATTTTTATATTTGTTGTGACTTTATTTTAGTGTATTAATGTTTACCAATTTTCTATGCCACCAACCAAATGATTAATATATAAAATTTTATCTATGTATTTTAATTATCCAGTATTTAATTCTACATGAACCATAGGCTCCATAGGGTTTTTTCAGAGTTGCTTGTGTTTTTATTTTTTATTATTACTGTTTTGGGGTTTCTATTGCTGTGATTAAAAACACCATGTCCAAAGCAACTTGAGGAGAAAACTGTCTATTTCAGCTTACAATTTTCAGGTCTCAGTCCATCACTGAGGGTAGTCAGGGCTGGAACCTAGAGGCGGGAGTTGAAGCAGAAGCCATGAGGAGTGCTGCTTACTGGCCTGCTTAGCCTAGGTTTTTACACAACCCAGACCCGCCTGCACAGAGATGGCATCACTCCTTATGGGCTGGACCTTCTCCTGGTTATAAATGAAGAGGCTTGCCTACAGGCCATTGTAGGAATGGATTTTCTGAATTGTGGTTCTTTCTTCTCAGATAAATATAGCTTATGTCAAGTTCACACACACACACACAAAGCCAATCCAACAAACAAACAAACAAACAAACAAACAAACAAAATCAGGACAGTCACATTGTTTGTATAGCATGCAGATTGAAAATTGCTTATTACCTCAAAGACTTAAATAGTTTCAGCTTGTACTATGCTTACTGTAATTGAAACACATGCTCTTTATTACTTTAATGTATAGAACATTTTAAGCTTTAAAATGCATAAAATGGAAATGGACGAGTTTTCTTTGTGAGAATTAGAATTCCTCTTCTTTTTTCTGGAGAAATTATTTATGCTGTAAAAAGTTGTTTTTAGATCCTTCTATGTTGCTTAGTGTAGTAGCCTTAGTAGAGAATTTATAATTTATCCACTTTTAAAATCTAACATTGGAAGTTTGTAAAAGAGACTTGTGAAGCTTTCTTCTACTTTCAGAAAAGTCTCTGTAAGAAAGGTATTTCTTCCAAGAACATTTAATGCTACTGTGGCCTCTGCAGTAATACCAGAGATCAGAATTCCATGTCATGTCAGATTCTCCAATACTTATTCAGTTCTGGAATATTGGCTTATTCAGCCATTCTCTTTCATTGTTAAATTCAGTTTGACAACTCTATGTTTCCATATAAATAGCTACTTGTTCCCAATATTTAATCCTTTAGTTACAAAATAATTCATCGCTGTCTCTATCTCTCTCAGTAGCCTTTAGTCATTTTATTCCTAATCTCTACTTTTCTCTGTTTTTTTTTTTTTTAAATGTTTGTTTGATTTAAGAAATCAGCTTTTGGTAGTGTTGTTTTTATTATTACTTTTTACTGTATTTTTTTTATTAATAAGTCATGCATTTGTTTTAACTAATGAGGCCTCTGAGAGTTTTCCATTCTTTGGTTACAAAAGAGTTAAGCATGAAGGTTTTATTATATCCAGTTTTTAGTTGTATTTGCTCTTAAGTGGAAGTGAACTTTGTATTTGTGTATTTTAGCCGTTGATATTTGGCTTGGTAATGGCATGACTACAATTACCACTCCTAATGCAGGGGGATTGTTAGTTTGATCTTAGCCTGGACTACAAGTTTAAATAAATACATTTAAATGTCTCAAGATCATCTAAATAAATTATTAAATAAGTTGTGCCGAGAATATGTCTCTTGGTATAGATAAGGCCTTGGTTTTAGTTAAAAATATAAACTGTTCGCAAATACTCACTCCTTTGTCTTTGATAATAATTGATTATAATAATTGATAGAGGTTTCAAGTATACTAAAATATAAGTGACATGAATGCTTATTTTATGAAATTGCATCAGTGAAGCAATCAATACTTGTTAAGAATTGGGGGAAGTGCAGAAATGAATGAATATGAGTTATACCTAGAACATTTAGGGAGATAAAGTTACTGTATATGATAATAGTGAATAATATGCCATGGTAATTATTTGATGTTAAGACCCATAAGCTGTAAACCACTGACTGTTACAAACTAGCTCATGGGTAGGATACAGTTAGATTATATAGTTTAAACATATACTTGATGAGTGTTACAGTGCTTTGCCATAGTCTAAAAATATTTATCAATGCTTTTTACATTGATGAAAATATTTTTTCTGTATTTGCTGTCTAATGTGGTTATCTATCAGCCACACATGACAAAGGGATTTAGGAATTTTCTCTTAAATTTTATATAATAGCTAACAGGTTCTGAGATGACAGTTTTATCTCAGTTTTGTAAATAAGATTGAAAAATGCCTGTTGATACAGTTGATGAAATTGAGTTGACTAAAAATGATATAAAGTAATTAAAAAGTTATTCTAAATACTGGTTTATTTCTACACTGTGGACAAATACTTATTTTGTTTTCTTGTTTTAGAAGTAAGGCCTCACTTTGTAGTCCAGCTCATCCTTGAACTCATAACAGTTCTCCTGTCTCAGCCTCTGAGTGTGAGCACTGCTCTGGGCTCATTAGTTCATTTCTTACCCTTCTGTTTTTCCTCTGGCTTTGTCTAACATTTCAGTTACAGATTTTTTAAAGACATGCATATAAAAAAGTGAAGGTTACATTCAGTACTGGTGGCAGTGGCATTTATTTTGGATATCTTTGCCTAAACTGGAATGTTAAAAAATTGAACTGGGTTATGGAGTGTTTTGGCTTAAAAATTCTAACATATGAGGAGCAGCCCTCGGATTGGAGCACATAGCTAAAGTGGGCATGGAATGCTTTCAGTAGGAAGTATAAACGGGAATCTTATATACTGATGATCCAAACTTTAGTTGGAGCAGTGGTTTCAAATGTTCTGTTGGTTTTTACAGGAAAATATGAAATAATTGTAGTTATTATATGGTTCTTTGTACTTTTGGGCCCATATATGTAAAGTACATATGAAATGAGTGACTTTCCATGTTTAAGCTTTAGTCTTATTCTCAAGCTATTTTACATGCATATGCAAATTTTCTCAAGTCTAAAACTACTAAAGTCAACCCATTTCTGATCCCAAGCATTTGGGGATACTCAGCAGCAATAGATCTTAACTTGAAAGTGTTTTTAGTGATGGAGCTTAGTTTTTCTTTGCATTCTATACCAAATCTGGGCCTCTCTTCTTTCTCTGCCCATGTCTGACCTATCCACCAGTCCCTTCCCCCTCCCTTCTTCCACTGAGGTCCCTCCTTCCCTCTCTGACTCCCCTGACTATTTTGTTCCCCTTTGTAAGTGGTATTCAAGCATCCTCTCTTGGGTTTTCTATCTTGTTTAACATTTTTGGGTCTTTGGGGTTTATCTTCGGTATTCTGTACTTTGTGACTAATATGCACTTATCAGTAACTACATACTCTTAACCACTGAGCATTGCCTTCAGACTTGGTTAGTTTTCATGAAAGATGCAAAAATTGTATTCAGCTAATAAACAGCACATTATCAAGAAACAAGGAAAAATACTAATTTGGCCTGTGTATATTCTATTTTTAAGAAAGCCTTTTAATCTGAAGAACATAGCTTTTTATTTACCAATTTAAAGGAAAATACTAATATAGGCTAAAATATATTTTATTCTAGCAGCAAGAATGTTAAGACCATTTTGTCTGCTCCTAAATAATAAATAGATAATATTGAATATGGATAGTATTTGCTGTCACCTGGAATAGTAGCCCATACCTGTAGTTCCAGCAGCTGGGAATCTGAAGTGTGAAGTCTGCAAGTTGGAGGCCAGATTGGTTTATAGAAAGACTTCCTGGTTCAAGCAAAACAAACCAAAACAACAGTAGTAGCAAGCTGCTGAGGGAAGCATATTAGCTTATCTATTATATCTTCTAATCCTGCAGTCTCACGCTTTCATTGCATTCTTCTGTGTTATAAAAATTTCTTTGATACATGTCTCTGTACACATAGCTAACCTCTTCCTCTTTTCTTTTTATTTTTGTGGCCTCGGGTGCTTGCATTAGAACAGTGAACAATGGTCCAGACAGCTGTACCTTTGCAAATAGTTACTGTCAGTTTGCCAAGTCAGTTTGTAGTGCACACCTTGTGTGAGGCAGAGTACCTGCTCCTGGAGTACACAAATGTGACAAATGTTACAGAAAATATAATTTTGGATTGTTGTTAAATCTGATGGCCTCTTACCCCAGAACTCTGTTAAATTTCTTTGTATGGAAGTTACATAAACCATGCATTCATTGGTCAATCGTGGGATCTTAAAGAGTCTTATTAAGAAGGGAATGACTGTCTTTGCCGTTCCATGTTCTTTCATTAGAAATTATCTTCCAGGTATGCATAGTTCCTCATCCTATTCCCCCTCTCCTCTCTCCAAGAGGATGGATGTCTTCCCCTTCCCCACCCAAACAGACCTTCCCACTCCTTGGGGCCTCAAGTCTCTCAAGGGTTAGGCATGTCTTCTCTCACTGAGGCCTGGTCAGGCAGTCCTCTGCCATACGTGTCTAGAGCCTCACCTGGCTCCGAGATCTCAGGGGTCTAGGATAGTTGAGACTGCTTGTCTTCCAAGCTTCGAACCCATGGTTATAGGACAGGGGGGATTTCCTACACAGAACTCCAATGGCTCAGGCTCTAAGATCTAATTGATAAATGGGACCTCGTGAAACTGAAGAGCTTCTTTACAGCAAAGGACATAATCAGTAGAACAGATTGGCAACTTACAGATTGGGAAAAAAATCTTCACTAACCCCACAACTGATATCTAAAGTATATTAAAGTATATTAAAGTATAATAAAGATATTAGGCTAATATCTAAAATATATAAAAACTCAAGTAGTCATCCTCTAAAGATACCAGGCAACCAAATAAAAAAATGGGGTATAGAACTAAATAACAGAGGAATCTCAGATGGTCAAGAAGCACTTAAAGAAATGTTCAAAGTCCTTAGTGATAAGGGAAATGCAAATTCAAAACGATGAGATTCCATCTTATATCAGTCAGAATAGCTAAGATCAAAAACTCGGGTTACAGCAGATGCTAGTGAGGATGTGGACAAAGAAGAACACTTTTCCATTGCTGGTGGAGTAGCAAGGTAGTTTTTTTTTTTTTAATTATGTTTTGTCCAAAAATATTTCTTACTAGAATTTGTCGTTTATGAACAAGAAACACAGTTTGGATTAAGTAGCTGAGTGGTTTAAGAAATCAGTATGCAAGGTCAGCTCTGGCAGGATTATTTTCTTCTAGAAGAAATGACCTCATTTTAAAACTTGACAGAATCTTTAAGACTTGATAAATTTAAAGTGTTGTCTATTCTACCATCTGTCCGTCCATCCATCTGTAGTGTTTCCTGTTACAGTTTGTGTGTGTGTGTTCATGGGGGAATACTGATGGAGATATATATTACAGCTTCCCTTCATCCCATCTTACTTTTCTTATCCCACCCCCTTTTCTGTAGAAAGTTCTTTAATACTTCCTTTGATTGTTGTGTCTGACTAAATAACAATACAAAATACTCATGTAAAATTGTTTGTTTTAGAAAAGTTGGCATGAAATGTAGAGGTTGTGTAGGGTGGGAATTAGTAAAACAGGAAACTATTAGACTGATTCACACTGTATACAGTGTTGAAATACAGTGATCCCCATTAACTTGTATAAAGAAAGCAAAGAATAGTATGATAACTTCTCATACAGGGAATTTTTTTCAATCATATCTTTAAGAGTTAAGCAATATTTAGATTACTCTTGGTATTTCAAACAGTTGTAGCTCCTGGGCATCTTTTTATAGGTTTATTGACGTAATTTTGAATATATTTAAGGCATACAAATTACAAGTTCTTATATATGCACAGGTACATGCAATTATAGCATTGTTCTACTCTTAAATCATCCTATGAAATCATAGGCCTCTGTCATTTACCCTTTCATTTTTGCCATCCTTAACTCTTTAATCCACAATGGGTCTTCCTCAAGACAGTATCATATTGGGTATCATCATGCTTAGTATACAATGTTGTGTATTTCATAGAGAACATTACATTTTATGATTTTTGTTTTCTTTACTATTCCTGAACTATGAGTTATTTATATGTTGTACAGAAGTTTCTTGTTGTAAATGTATTTGCAAATGTTTTTTGCAATGTATGCACAATGGTAAATGTATGCATTGTCTTTTTATTTTCTTGAGTGCATATCTGGAAGCATAAACTTGTCTGTTTATTTTCTGTTGTCTATTGTTGCTCATTTTTGAGGTAGCATTTAAACATCCTTTTTATGAAGATTTGCTGCTATGTTTTTCTCTTAAGAGTTTTATAGTTTTAGATTTTTAAGGCCATTAGAGCATTGATTCACATTGAGTTCACTTCTGTTTGTGGTTTCAGATAATAGTCTTCTCCTTTGTCCTTTCTTCTCTCTTCCCCTTCCTCTGTCTTCCTCTTCCCGCTTTTCTCTGGCTATTCCATTGTTGCTTATTGAAAGACTTCCCCTTGCCTTGACACTATCCAGGAATAAATTCTCTGTAGACGCATGAAGGATTGTTATTCTTGGTGTTTTCTCTTGTGTGTTATGTTTATCTGTATGCCAATTTGGCACGGTTTTGGTTTTGATTACATTGTTGTCAGTCTAGAAATAGGGACCTCTGAATCCTAAACTGTCCTTCCCTCTGTCCTCACAAGATTCTTTTTACTATTCTGGGTTTCACCCAATTCTGTATGAATTTGAGAGTTAGTTTGCTGCTTTTTGCAAAGGAGTCACCAGGGATTTTGAGAGAGATTGCACCGAATCTTAGAGTAATACAGGTTGTATTAAAAATCTCAGTATTATGTAT
This sequence comes from Apodemus sylvaticus, assembly GCF_947179515.1. Classification (NCBI taxonomy): domain Eukaryota; kingdom Metazoa; phylum Chordata; class Mammalia; order Rodentia; family Muridae; genus Apodemus; species Apodemus sylvaticus. The sequence continues at coordinate 53,732,374 of NC_067490.1, forward strand.
TCTGGTTCATAGATACTGATTTTTAATTAGGATTTTAGTTTCTTTCAGTTGTATTCTGTAGTTACAGCAGAAACGTCTTACTCTTCCTTTAAAAAATATTCTTTAGTAATTTTTGATGAGATTATAGGAGGGATTATTTTCTTAGTTTCATTTTTAGATTATTCATTATTAGTATAGGATACAATTGATTTTTGCATATTTATATCATCTTGTGCATCCTTGAAGAAAATATTAGTTCCAGTAGTATTTTCTGTATGCAAGATTATGCCATCTGTGAATAAATAGTTTTATTTCTTCTCTTTCTATCTAGATGCCCTATATATCTTTTTCTTGCCTAAATGCCCTGGCTAGAACCTCTACGCAGTGTTGAATAGAAGTGGTGAGTTGAGACTTTGGCTTATTTCTGATCTTCATGGCTAAGCATTTGATCTTTTATGAAATTATACCATAGTTAGCTGTGAGTTTTCATTGTTGTCCTTTATGAAGATAGAGAATTCCCTTCAAGTATACTTACTTTTTTCTCATGAAAAAATAAAATTATCTTTTTCTCATTTGTTAAACTAATTGTGCTATTTGTTTTAATTTATTGATAAGGTATTCATAATGGTCGATTCTCCCCCTCCTTGTTGTGTCCTCTTCGTATTTGATCTTACTTTATCATAATGTCTGTCCTCTCTCTTTCTGTCTGTCCATTTATCTAGTCTAAGTTAAGACATTCAAATATATTACTGGGTTTATTTTTCTAGTATTTCATGAATACTCTTTGTTTCCATATTCCAAAGTCATTGATCTATAGTTTTCTTATTATACATTCGGTTTGGGTGTCACTAGTAGTGGCTTTGAGAAAAATCAGCTTAGAAATGTTTGTTCATGTTCTTAATTTGTACATAGTGCTAAGAATTGGTATTAACCTTATAAAAAGATTCAGTAGAAGCCATCAGGAGAATTTAATTTCTCGGTAAATTGGTTGGCTGTCAACAAATTCTGGACCTTGTCTTTCTGTGGTCTGGTTTTGGTTATTAATCATCCTTTCCCTTGCTAGAAGTTTATACAGATGCTCTGTAAGTTCTTGAGTTAGTTTTTCGATGTGTCTTTGTAATATATAATTTACTCTAGTCTTTTTCCTCCTTTGTTAATCCAGCCAAAGTTTAATCTGTATTGTAGCTCATTTATTTGTGCACAGGGCTTACTATTTTTTTTTTTTTCATGTCTGCTTTTCCCTTTTCTGGTACCTTAAGGTTGAAAATGAAGTTAATCTGAATGCTTTTTAAAAGAGAATGTATGGTCATAAATTTCCTTTTAAGCATGGTTTTGGCTACATTTCATAAAATTGCTTTAAATTTACTCACGATTTTTTTCATGTTTGCATACTTGATCATATCCACTTCCAACTGTCTTTTATTCGTATTTACATCCTAAAGTGTATGTGCTTTCCTGAATTTTGGATCAATAGGTTATTAGCACATATTTGATAATTTTTCAAACTAAAAATTGAAAATTTTTAGTTTCATTTCATTATGTTTGCTTACTGAACATACTTGAGGTTACTTCTTTGGGTTGTGTTGCGGCTTATTGTGAAGCCTGTAATGTAGGACCTGGTGTTGCGGCTTATCTTGAAGCCTGTAATGTAGGACCTGGTGTTGCAGCTTATCATGAAGCCTGTAATGTAGGGCCTGGTAAAGACATTTGGAACTAATGATGATCCCTTATGTGGTAGTTAATGTTGCAAGCACTTTAATCAGTTTTTTTCAGGATAACTTCTGGGTGTTTGATTCTGTGTTTGATAGTGGATGCACTTTCAGGAGCAGAGTACTATGGTTTGAGTATGGATTGTATCCCCAGACGTTCAAGTGGTAAAGGTTGGGTTACCAGAGTCATGGGATCATAGAGTCAGACTGTGGGAAGTCTTGAGGAATTAAGAGTTCATTTGAAGGAAAAATGTGGGAGCCAGATCCATGTCTCCCTGACTGTATCAGCTGCTTCACACACTGGATTATTGTGTCTTGTCCTACAGAATCCTTTTGTTATGTGCTACTTGCATTGGAAGTCATAGTGCTGCCAGAACTTCAAGACAAAGCAGACTCCTTTCCTTCCTAAGTTAGTAGCCCTAGTTATTATGTTAAGTAGTGTGATATCTATTAATGTACATGCTTCTTACATTGCCTTATACCTGAAATTTGAATAAATACTTTTGTTGGGGGGGGGCAGAATAAATGACTTCCACCAATGTGTAGAAGAACTCTTGAAATTGAAAGTAAGAAAAACTGAGAAAAAAGAGACAGAATGGATATCAGGGATATCTCAAAAATTATGGATAGTATACAGTTAGTACTCAGATGAAAGAGCAGTGGCTTTGGAAAGAAAAACATCGATGGCCTAGATTCATTCAAGATGTAATATCTTAGAAACTGCTTTTCTGGTGAGAGGACATTAGGAAGGTTAAGTTTTCAATATTTTGTTCAAATGCAAATTAATAGGTATTGTTGCAAACATTTTACAAAATAAAGCATTCTAATCCCTTCTTAGTATGTTGGTTATGATCATAGAAACAATCTTCATGGTATTTGTGAATAGCTTTTACTAAGATAAGTACTTAATATTCTTAGTTTATACTAAATGCTTCATATATATGATTTCTGAAAGTGATCTTTTATTTCTTTGGTCCATTTCCAACAAAACTATACTATTTTCTCTGTGAGTATATATTTGTTTTTATTGCCCATTTTTCCCTAGATGTTTATGATGGTTGCTATTGGTTTATAAATCTGAAGAGAAATACTCAAAATTTTATAGGTTGCTTATGATTAGCTGCTTATTGTAACGTGGCGAGAATATGGCTCCTGTGCTTATCAGTTTTGATTATTTGTCTTTCCTTGGTAACATGCGTCATAATTTCTTTTTGTTACTTGAGGGTTAGTATGTGTATTTAATTATATTTCTTAGTCTTGTTGTGTGTTAACCATTTTCAGATCTCTAGAGAGCTCATAAGGTTTTAAAAGTCCTAGCGTTTGAAGGGGCTAAATCTCAGTATGTCATCATCAACAAAAAATTCCTGATCTTTTTCTTACAAGAGTATCTTGCTATGTAACCCAGGTTGACCTGAATGAAACCTGTGATCACTTCTGAGTAAACGTGATGTAGCCATACACTCCTAGATCCTGCTAGTTGCTTTGTGTGTCTCTGTTCATATAATATGATAATACCATTCTATAAAATATTACACTTATATTCAGATTCAGGCATTACTTCAAACTTAGCTTTTTGATTATTTATATTTATGTAATCTAGGATAATTTATGTAAGTTTCTCAATTTAGGTTTTATAAAATAAAATAATATTAGTACTTGAATATGAAAAGATTATTAGATCAGATTATATAGGATTAGTGCTGATTATAGTTTTGACATATAATAAATGTTTTTATCCTGCTAACACTTTTAAAGTTGATAAGACGGGATCATTCTTCATTTTTCATCTTGTTTTATTTTCCTTTTGATTACATAACTTAATTAAAGAGCAGAAAATTTTATAAATCATTTACTCACCAGGAGTTTTTGTCTTATGACTTTGTGTATGTTAAATTTTGTTAATTTAATTTCCTCACATGGGAATTTAAGAGTCTAACAATCTAAAAATGATTAGTAGGTATATATATATATATATATATATATATATATATATATATACACATACATATGTGTGCGTGCGTGTGTGTGTGTGTGTGTGTGTGTGTGTATACAATCTCAGCTCATATTTGAGGAAGTCTGGTCCTTTCCAGAAGAAAAAGTTTAGAATCCTAATTGTAAATCTCTGAATACTGAACTTTTTTCTTGTTCCATGAGTAAATTCAACTTAATCTTTGAAAACTGTTGTATAAGGGAAGTAATATATGCATGAAGACTTTTCTGAACTGTGTTTTAGATTTCCGATTTATTCTGTATTTAAAATACATGAAAAATTTAGTATTCGTTCATGATTGTTTAAAATCTTTTTCTAAGTCTAAAATGACAACTGTCGTAGTAAGGTTCTAGGTAGCTAATAACCTATGCTCTTTGTAAAAACCAGAAAAATGTTGAGAAGTAAACTAAATCCTAGAATTTAATTTTATTACACCAGAGAAAATTATAAATAATAATTTATTCTACTATGTAGAGTTAGGTATTCGAATTATAATTGTTTTTAGAAACAGATTATGTTCTTTAATTATATAACCACAAGTTGTCTTTATAAAGTACTGGATGTTCCTTATCATTGTAGAGAATTTTATTTTAAGTTAAATTTATTTATTTCCTTTACAACCCAGTGTCAGCTCTTCCTCTTCTCCTGGTACCCCTTCATGCAAGTTGTTCCTTCCCCTTCCCCTTCTCTTTTGAGAAGATTAAGCCTCTCTGGATATCAACTCTCCCTTTCCCCTCTCATCTAGGCATGCCCTCTCCCATCGAGGCCAAAAATAGCTGCCTATTTAGGGGTGTGGGATCTGCAGGCAGGCAGGCAGCAGGCTCAGGGACAGCCCTTTCTCCAGTTTGAGGGACCTGCATGAAGACCAAGCTGCTCATCTGCTACATATGTGCAGGAGGCCTAGGTCCAGCCTGTGCTTGCTCTTTTGTTAGTGACTCAGTCTCTGGGCGCTCCCAAGGGTCTAGGTTATTTGACTCTGTTGGTCTGTTGACTGTGCAATTTCTGTACTCTTCAGGTCCTCCAGTCTTCCTTCCACCTCTTTTGTAACACTCTTTGAGATCCATCTAATGTCTGGGTTTGAGTCTCTCCATCTCTCTCCATTGGTTGCTGGGGCCTCTCAGAGGACAATTATGCTGGATTCCTGTATGCAAGAATAATGGAATATCATTAACAGTGTCAGTCCTTGCCCATGGAATGAGTCTTAATTGGGGGCAGTTATTGGTTAGCCATTCCCTCAGTTTCTACTCTTTGTCTCTGTGCCTATTGTAGGCAGGACTCAATTTGGGTCAAAGGCTTTGTGGGTGGGTTGCTGTCCTTACCCTTCCACATGGAGTCCTGCCTGGGTACCGGAAGTGGGCACTACACTGTAGTGGAGCATCCAGATCTCCACTATTAGGATCTCGGCTGGAGTCTATCCCATAGACCCTTTAGGGCCTCTCCCCATCCCAGGTCTCTGGCACCTCCTAGAGATCACCCCCCCTGCTCCCAGCCGATCTCCCTTCTCTCTCCCCTGCTTTTTCTCCACATATCCTCTCCCCTCCTCTCCCCCCTCTGCTTCTCTATTCCACCTTTCCTTTGATCTCAGATATCTGTTTTGTTTCCCCATCTGAGAGAGATTCAAACATCTTTTCCCTCCTTGTTATTTGGCTCTTTTGGGTCTGTTTTTATCCTGTAGTTTATGGCTAATATCTACTTATAAGTGAGTACATACCATGTATGTCCTTTTGCGTCTGGGTTACCTCACTCTGGATGATATTTTCTAGTTCCATCCATTTGCCTGTGAAATTCGTGATATTCTTGTGTTTAATGGGTGAGTAATATTCCACTGTGTAGATTTACCACATTTTCTGTTTCCATTCTTCAGCTGAGAGATATGTGGGTTGTATCCAGTTTCTGGCTGTTACAAATAAGACTGCTATGAAAATAGTTGAGAATTTCTATTACAAGTTGATTCTTTTCTTAAATCCTATTTATTACGTATGATTAGTTTGACTTCATTGTTTTGCTACATAGGGTTTTAATGTGTAAAAGTTTATTTTGTTATTTTCTTTTAAAGCTATTTGAATTGCTGGGACCCGAAGGACTTGATCTGATTGAGAAGCTACTCCAGAACAGAATTACAATTGTAGATAAATTTCTTAATTCCTCAAGTGATCATAAGTTTCAAGTTCTTCAAGGTAAGAATCTGGTAGTAATTGTAATTTAAGAGAAAAATCTGCGGGCATGGGGTTAATACTAAGCGGACTTAATGAGTTCTCTGAAAAAGATGAAGTTTGGAGGCAGGAATGTTTGGGAGGCTATGGGGGAAGTTGGGGAAGAGAATTGAGGAATAAATACAATTATTTCTTTATAGCTCTGTAAAGTTCAAGAGTAAGTAACATGTTTTAAAAGAAAGATTTGTTAGTTAAAAATTATAATTGTGCTTTTAATGCTCTTTGGCTTATAATATTACTGATACCATTATATATAAAATTGAGACATAGAAGTTCATGAAACAAATATGTGAAACAATTGTACACCACATGGTAACACCCTGTAAACTCTGTGTGTACATGTAAGAACAGGGACAATCACTTTCACAACTTCTCTGTAACTATCATGTTGCAAAAACACCCAGAATATCGTGTATTGTATATATTTTAACCCCACCATCACAATCACCAAATTATGGAGAGTTTGATTAGAAACAAATTAATAAAAGATACCTGAGATATGAGATGGACTGCTAGACTCAGGTTTCAAATAGTAAAATGAAAATGAAATTTCTTGACAATTTAGTCAAATCTACCTTGGCAGCCTTACTAATAGGGATTTTAAACAATCGTGAGCATATGGAATTACACACCTGCAATTACGGAGCATATGGAATTAATACCTTTACCTATGTTGAGTTCTCTATGCTTACCTTAAGTTTGTGTCATTTTCTCCCCCTGGGGATGGCTCCTAAAGGGCATGACAAAAGCAGCCTTGATTAATACCTAAATTATGTATCAAATTCCTCTAATACTCATAAATGTTCTTAGAAGGATGGAATGCATTAACATTGTTTGAACCTTGGTCTTCTCTGGCAAGTTCTTTCTGACATTCATGTGTCACCAGTCCACCTTGAGGAGTTAACAGTATTTAGTCAGACCTTTGTGAAGTTGGATTTGTGTTGTTTGCTTAAGCAGTGGGATCATAGCAGCAGCAACAAAAACTGTTCCCTGAAGTCTTTTCCTGCAGCTCATCTGTAAGTTCCCTGTAGTGCAGGATTTAAGCTGTGAAACCTCAGCCTATCATCAGGTTAGCATAACAGTCTCAGGGTTAGGAAACTGGTTCTAGGCTTGGTTAGATTTGAATTCTCCCACGAAACATTCAATGTAAATTTGAAATAAAACTGGGAACCTTCATTTTAAAGTTGATTGAACTTCCTAGGTTGGATCAAAATATATTTAGGTAATATTGAAGGTAGAAACTTAATTTAAATCTCATTATTTAAATTATTATGAGTTTCACATCAAAACCAACATTTCACAAATGTACTTCTTAGACATTAAAAGGTGTAATATTTTAAGCAGTAAATAGTTTCTCAGCACCCATAACTGAGTAATAGCTAGTTTAGAATTTAGAGGTGGGCTTTTATTGATATAAGAGAATTACATTTAAATTTATAGGTGGTTGATATAAAGCAGAACTCGTGGATTTGAAAATTTATTGTTGCCTTTAATATTTCTTCTAGAGGACAGAATGACTTGCATCCATAGTAAAAGAAAAAATTCTACAGAATTTCTGGCTTAGTGTAGTCTCATTTGAAAAAAATTTATTTCTATTAATAATTGGATGAAGTATCACTCTGAAATTTAGGGTGCTCTCTCTCTCTCTCTCTGTGTGTGTGTGTGTGTGTGTGTGTGTGTGTGTGTGTACTAAGTTCAGGTTTGATAAAGTACTCCAGAAGTTTTAACTGCAGACTGTTTTTTTTTTAAACTGCCACTGTTTCTAATGTAAAATATTGTTTTAAAAGAAAGAGCAAAAATTTCTCTGAATCTTAAAGTTAAGGAGTCACTGCTATAATTTAAGAACACCAAGGCGGTGTCACATTCTCCGTGCTGGCCTTGAACGTAGGATCCATGCTGTTGAATTGTGGCAGCTTTCTGGGTGCACTGTGCAGCCTCAGGCCACTCCTAGTGTCATGTAATGAATGAATGCCTACTAAAAAATAAAACAGGGGGCCAGTGTGCTTTATTGTTAACCTTGTAAAACTTGGTTCACTGATAGCATTTCAGTTCTTTAATATGGTTGAAAGCTTCAATTTTGGAAATACGGATTTTGAATGGAGAGAAGTAACTTAACCAACTACCATTGTGTTTGTAATTAAAGAATATACCTTTCAATAAAATTATTGAAATGTTAAAAAAGACTGTTAGAAACTTGAACATTTAGAATTTAGCAGTTTGGTGTTTTTATGTGGCTCTGAGCTCTTCATATATACAGAACAGCTCGTTCAACACTGTCCTATTCCACAGGGATTCCATCTGCACAGTGGTGTGCAAGACGTGCTGGAGGGAAGCAGCAGGGATTAAGAACTATTAAACCCTGGTTGTTTGTAAACTATTTTTACCATAAATGTAAAACTGTTTAAATGGAATAAGTTCGTGGTCCAGTTTTGCAATTTTGTAGATTCTGAAAAGTTTGTGTTTTCTTAGTTAGTATTCTAAATGTTATATGAATTACAGTTTTTCAAAGCTGTAGGGTGTCAACATAAAGATGAGTTAGTACTGCCATTTGTGCTAATTTGTATTCTCATCATTTACTTGTCTTTAGTATGCAGTATTATGTAGAGAACAGTAAAATGTATAATTGAGTAAACCAGGTATGAAAAGTGATTTGTTAGAGAATTGGATTCTGTTATGTTTTTATAGTTCTGAAAAATGGTTTTCATTTTAAGTCATGTCTGAAATTTTATAATTCATTATATATTTTAATTACTTCACAGATAGTTGTAAAAAAATTTTAGGTGAGAATGCAAAGCCCAATTATGGATGTCAAGTCACTATTCAATCTGAACAAGAAAAACAGTTAATGAAACAATATCGACGTGAAGAAAAAAGAATTGCCAGGCGAGAAAAAAAGGCTGGAGAAGATGGGGAAGTTTCTGGAGAAGGAGTTTTGCCCTTTGATCCTAAGGAACTCCGGATGCAGAGGTAGTAAACAACAGATGCTGGAAACATGCACGTGATAGTTTTACAGGTCATTGTTCTTCAGAATTTTAGGAATTTGGTGATTCTCTTTAAAACTGATTTTCTATGATGAATAAAACAATCACAGTTTAATTAGAGTAAGTCTTATTTGTATTCACTCCAGTGAAACATTTACTTACAGAGGTGACTAGTCTAAGTTGTTTTGCTATATTTTTCATTTAGGTTACATGAAGGCTACATGAATAAAGTTTGATATCTGTTTCTCTTTTCAATTTAATGATACTATTTTCATATTGTTTATAAGTAGAAAAATAAAAATGATTGATATAATCATTTAAGTTACAGTCAGTTCTCAACCTGTGTATTGTCACCTCTGTGGGAAACCTCTGTCTCCAAGAATATTTACATTACGATAAATAACAATAGAAAAATTAGTTATATAGTAGCAATAAAACAGTTTTATCATTGGGATCATCAAAAGGTTGAGAGCCACCAATCTAAATATTTAAACATTGAAAAAGTAATTTATAGCTTTTAAACATTTTTATGTTGTAAAATTCATTATAAAACACAATACTAAGTCATCCTTACTAATTATTGCTGTGTAAAAGTAGCACCTGGAAATCTACTTAATGCCTATTTACTTTCCCTAAAACTTCTGGTTGCTAATATCTTCCATTATTTTTAGTTTAAATTCTACTATTTTTATTTTATTTTTAAATATGAAATACTGAATTTTACCAGTGAGAACCGACAGTAGGAGGGATAGAATATAATTATTCAACAACATGTCGTGAAAGCTAAACAGAAGAGTATTTTTTGAAAATTTTGTAAATATATACAATGAAATATGATATCTATCTCTCATTGACTACACTCCTACTATATTCTTCTTGACAATTCTGCCCCCAAATTTCAAGTTTTGTTGTTGCTATTTTTTAATCTTTTTTTTGTTTTTCTTTTTTTTTTTCATTCTTTTTTTCTTTTTGTATAGTCTAGTCTTTATACCCCCTCCTGGTCCACCTTCTGAATGTTCCACATCCCATACCTCTCCCGCCTACCCCACCCCTGTCTCCAAGAGGCTATCAACCCCTTCCCCAGCCCTCCCCCCGACTCCAGCAGACCTCCCCATGCTCTGGGACCTAAAGTATCTCAAGAGTTAGGTCTTCTTTTCTCACTGGAGCCAGACCAGGCAGTCCTCTGCTGTATATGTGTCAAGGGCCTCAGACCAGCTGGTGTATGCTGCCTGGTTGGTGGTTCAGTGTCTGAGCAATCTCGGGGCATCCAGGTTAGTTGAGACTGCTGGTCTTCCTATAGGGTTTCCAAATTCTGCTGTTTTTAAATGAGAGTACCTGAAATAACAACTAATGTGACCTTTTATTAGCATATGGCTTCATTTTAAAAACAATAATGTCAAATTTGGCCCTTTTTATTTTTATTTATTTATTTACAGAGAACATGCACTTCTGAATGCTAGAAGTGCTCCGATTTTGGGAAGGCAGAGAGACATGGAGGTTGAAAAAATCCGTTATCCTCATGTTTATGACTCCCAGGCTCAGGCCAGAGAGACATCAGCATTCATAGCTGGTGCCAAGGTTTGTCATTGAATTTAACCACTTTTGGAAACAGTGTTTTCTGAGGGAATGGCAGCATAGAGTTTTCTTGTGTCCTTAAATATATCACTAGTGGATGTGGTATGCTAAATTGTATGTTAAAATATTAAGAAAAATGGGATACTGTAGTATATCCTGAAATATATTCTGCATTCAGAACTAACTTTTTTGGGTTGACTTTGTATTTGAGTTGTATCCATTGTATCACTGACTGACTAAACGTACAACTATATCACATATTTTTCTTGTTACGAGAGTACACTTGTCCTCAAGAATACTGTGTTGCTGATGTGTACTTTAAGTTCATCAACATACTGTACTCTGTGCATCCTCTGCGATGCTTGACTCCTGAATGCTGAATGAATGTATTGTTTATTTTTCTTTTATTTATATTTATTTCCTTTAAATTAGCTGGATTTATTTGCCAGTTCTATGTAATAAAACCAGCAACATTTTGTCTTTATCTCTGATTTAAAATCTTACCAGAGCAGTTATTCTTATTGTTTATTATTGAAATTTTATTTTTGATACTTACAGATGATTTTACCAGAAGGAATCCAGAGAGAGAATACCAAGCTGTATGAAGAAGTAAGGATCCCCTATAGTGAGCCAATGCCAGTAGGGTTTGAGGAAAAACCAGTTTATATCCATGATTTAGATGAGGTAAGATGAGTGTTTTGTGTAATTATTGGTCAGTGCAATTAAGAATATACATTGCTGTTTTCGTAAGAAACATACTGTTGGAGTATACATGGTGAAAATGTGCATGTGAGTCCTTTGTACATGAAACACATTCATATATGCCTTTGCATTACATATGTTATCTTGTTCATTTTGCTTACTTTAGCTAACTTTTTACTTGTATGTGTTCATGTGTTTGCATTTATGCATATGTGAGTAAAAGTTGCTTGCTTGTTTGCATGTGACTATAGAAGTCAGAAATGGATGATATATGTATTTTTTTTAGCACTGTCTTCTACCTTATATTTTGAGATGGGGGGTCTTTCACTGAAGTTGTGGTAATTCTAACCAAGCAAGCAAAAGGCTTCTATGGTGAAAAGCTAAAAGACATTGAAAAAAGAATTCGAAGAAATCAACGAACAGAAAGAACCCCCGTGCTCATGGATCAGTAGGATTTACATAGTAAAAATGGTCATTCTATCAAAAACAATGTACAGATGCAATACATTCCCCATCACAATTCCAACACAATTTTTCCCAGATCTTGAATGAATAATTTTCAGGTTCATATGAAATACCAAAAAAAGAAACAAAGAACAAAGGAAAAAAATAGGATGCTAAAAAAGTCTTAAATAATAAGAACTGCAAAGAGACATCACCAAAGCTGTTTAAATTTTACTAGAAATCTATAGTAATAAAAATAGCATAATGCTGGCACAAACTAAGAAAGATTGATCAATGAAATCGAACTTAAGACCATACGCACTGTGGACACCTGGCAGGAATATTTTGTCCCCTTCCCATTTTTGCTTCCTGAACAACCTGCCCTTGTGTTACATATGAAAAGTTTAAAACTACTGAGTAAAATAGTTGTTTTTTTTCTTAAGATATTCTCCTCTTTGGAATAATAATATTAATGATTTTAAGCTTAGACTGTGAAATACACACACACATAAACACATACACACATACATTAGAATATTGAACTTTTCATTATTTAAATTTTTGATGTATTTATAGTAAATGAATTCTTAAATTATTCAAATGTAATGTTAAATGTTACTGCAAATAGTTTTCTTGTCTCTAAGACAGTTCTATTGGGAGTTTGTTAATAATGACATTTTCTTGTTTAGGAGCTATATATTTAAAAGGACATCATTTCTAAAAAGTAGTTTTGGAAAACTTAAATAAGTAAAGTACACATCAACATCTGTCATGTTTCTTTGATTTAATTGTATATATGCCCAAATACTTTGCCTTTTCTGAAGATTTTGAGCCATCCTAGTGGAAGTGAAGTAAAGGTTAAAACCAGCTAAAACCAATTGTTACCATAAACAGGAGGCAAAAGCTGGAAATGTCATGTTCTTTGTGGACAGCAACAGAATTTGACAAGAGGCTCTTTTACTTATATTTTTTATTGTCATGATTAGACACACAGCTGTTTATCAAACAGCAGTTAAGTTCTAGACCAGTTAAGAAAAGTCTAAGCTTCAACACTTAAGTGACAATCTGGAGTGATAGATATGCATGTATACAGAGCCATCATGAGTTTGTCTTTTTATGAAAATAATACTTTAATTTCATAAAACATGCATGCCAAATTCTCAGCTTCCACATTTACTTTAGCTTTGAACATGTAGATTTTATGTACTTGGTTATAATGCTGAACCTAGCCAAGTCAAAGTTATTACTCAGATCAAATTGATGCTGTGCTCTGCATTTCACATTGGGTATGATTGAGAGTGTGCTGGTGAAATACTTGGTAATCTTGAAGACAGAAATTTCTATTGGCCCCATCCATACATAAGGAAATACAGGCAACTAAGCAGTGCTGACTGATAACAGAAATAGTCTTCTCAGGGAAGATCTCAAAATTGGTTGCTCAGTACGAAATATTGAGCCCTGAAATCACGCGCATACTAATAACACTAATCATTCTCAATGTGCTTATTTTATATATTTAGGTGTGTGTGTGTGTGTGTGTGTGTGTGAGTTAGAGAGAGAGAGAGAGAGAGAGAGAGAGAGAGAGAGAGAGAACTAAGAAAAGAACTAAGAATAAAAGAATAAGAATACGAACTAAGAATAAAAGAAAAAAGAATAAGAACTAAGAAAAAGGCCATTATTTTGAGAGGGACCAAGGTGGGTTGTATGGGAGGCTGTCATATATGGAAAGGGAAGGAATAAAATGATGTAATTATATTTTAAAATTGTGCTGAGAGCATTTTGGAAAGTTTTATCAGTGGATATTGTAATGATTGGATTTTATTTTATTTTATTTTTTACTCTATTTCTTTTTTTAATTAGATATTTTCTTTTTTTACATTTATTATTTAATATAATGCCCTTTCTGGTTTCCCCTCCGAAAATAACCTATCCCTTCTCCCCCCCCCCACCCCCCCCCCCCACCAACCTAACCACTCCTGCTTCCCTGACCTGGTATTCCCCTATACCTGGGCATCGAGCTTTCTGAGGGCCAAGGGCCACTCCTCCCTTTGATGCCCAATAAGGCCATCCTCTACTACATATGAGGTGGAGCCATGGGTCCCTCCATATGTACACTTTGGTTGGTAGTTTAGTCCCTGGGAGCTCTGACGGTACTGGTTGGATCATATTGGTGTTCCTCCAATGGGGCTGATGGCTCCTTTAGCCTCTTGGGTCCGTTTTCTAGCTCCTCCATTGGGGACCTTGTGCTCAATCCAATAGTTGACTGGGAGCACCCACCTCGGTATTTGTTGGGTACTGGCAGAGCCTCTCAGGAGACAGCTATATCAGGCTCCTGTTAGCAAACACTTGTTGGCATCCACATTACTGTCTGAATTCGGGACAGTATATGGGGTGGATTCCCAGATGGGTCTCTGGATGGACTTTCCTTTAGTCTTTGCTCCACATTTTATGTATGTACCTCCTCCCATGGCTGTTTGATCCCCATTCTAAGAAGGACCAGAGTGTCTCTTCTTTTGTCTTCCTTCTTGAGCTTCATGTGGTCTGTGAATTGTATCTCAGGTATTCCAAGCTTCTGGGCTAATATACACTTATTAGTGAGTGCATACCATGTGTTCTTTGTGATTCAGGAAGATATTTTCTAGTTCCATCCATTTGCTTAAGAATTTCATGAGTTCATTGTTTTTAATAACTGAGTAGTATTCCGTTGTGTAAATGTACCACAGTTTCTGTATTCATTCTTCTGTTGAGGGACATCTGGGTCCTTTTAAGCTTGTTGCTGTTATAAATAGTGCTGAACATAGTGGAGCATGTGTCCTTATTATATGTTGGAGAATCTTTTGGGTATATGCTTAGGAGTGGAATAGCTGGGTCCTCAGATAGTACTATGTTCAATTTACTGAGGAACTGTCAAACTGATTTCCAGAGTGGTTGTACCAGCTTGCAATCCCACCAACAATGGAGAATTGTTCCTCTTTCTCCACATGCCCACCAGTACCTGCTGTCACCTGAGTTTTTTATCTTAGCCATTCTTACTGGTGTGAGGTAGAATCTCAGAGTTGTTTTGATTTGCATTTCTCTGATGACTAAGGGAAATGTTGAACTAATGTTGAACATTTCTTTAGGTGTTTCTCAGCCATTTCTCAGATATTCCTCAAGTGAAAATTCTTTGTTTAGCTTAGTACCCCCATTTTTAATAGGGATGTTTGTCTCTCTGGAGTCTAACTTCTTGAGTTCTTTGTGTATATTGGATATTAGCCCTCTGTTGGAAAAGATCTTTTCCTACTCTGTTGGTTGCTGTTTTGTTCTATTGACAGTGTCCTTTGCCTTACAGAAACTTTGTAATTTTATGAAGTCCCATTTGTCAATTCTTAATGTTAAGAGCATAAACTATTAGTGGTCTGTTGAAAAAATTTTCCCTGTGCCCATGTCCTCAAGGGTTTTCCCAGTTTCTTTTCTATTAGTTTGAGTGTGTCTGGTTTTATGTGGAGGTCCTTGATCCATTTGAACTTGAGCTTTGTACAAGGAGATAAGAATGGACCGATTTGCATTCTTCTGCATGCTAACCACCAGGTGAACCAGCACCATTTGTAGAAAAGACCACTTTTTTCCACTGGATGGTTTTATCTCTTTTGTCAAAGCTCAATTGACCATAGGTATGTGGATTCATTTCTGGGTCTTTAATTCTATCCATTGATCTACCTGTCTGTCACTGTAGCAATACCATGCAGTTTTTATCACTATTGCTCTGTAGTATTGTTTGATTGAGAATAGTTTTAGCTATCCTGGGTGTTTTGCTATTCCAGATGAATTTGAGAATTGCTTTTTCTAACTGAGTTGGAATTTTGATGGGGATTCCATGGAATCTGTATATTGCTTTTGGCAAGATGGCTGTTTTTACTATACTAATCCTACCAATCCATGTACATGGGAGATCTTTCCATCTTCTGAGGTCTTCTTCCATTTCTTTCTTCAGAGACTTAAAGTTCCTGTCATACAGATCTTTCACTTGTTTGGTTAGAGGCATACCAAAATACTTTATATTGTTTGTGACTACTGTGAAGGGTGTCCATCCCTTAATTTTTTTCAGCCTGTTTACCCTTTGAGTATAGGAAGGATACTGATTGAGTTAATTTTATATCTGCCCACTTTGGGGGAAGTTGTTTATCAGCGGTTGGAGTTCTCTAGTGGAGTTTTTGAAGTCGCTTAAGTATACTATCATATCATCTGCAAATAGTGATAGTTTGACTTTTTTTTTTCCAATTTGTATCCCTTTGACCTCCTTTTGTTGTATAATTGCTCTAACTAGAACTTCAAGTACCATATTGAATAAATGTGGAGAGAGAAGACAGCCTTGTCTAGTCCCTGATTTTAGTGGGATTGCTTTAAGTTTCTCTCCATTTAGTTTGATGTTGGCTACTGGTTTGCTGTATATTGCTTTTACTATGTTTAGGTATGGGCCTTAAATTCATGTTCTTTCCAAGACATTTAGCATGAAAGGATGCTGAATTTTGTCAAGTGCTTTTTCAGCATCTAATGAAATGACCATGTGGTTTTTTCTTTGAACTTGTTTATATAGTATATTTGGTATCTGTCTAGGAAATTGTCCATTTCATCCAGATTTTCCACTTTTGTTGAGTATAGGCTTTTGTAGTAGGATCTGATGATTTTTTGGATTTCCTCATTTCTGATGTTATATCTCCCTTTTCATTTCAGATTTTGTTAATTTGGATACTGTCTCTGTGCCCTCTGATTAGTCTGACTAAGGTTTATCTATCTTGTTGATTTTCTCAAAGAACCAGCTCCTGGTTTTGTTGATTCTTTGCATATTTCTTTTTGTTTCTACTTGGTTGATTTCAGCCCTGAGTTTGATGGTTTGCTGCTGTATACTCCTCTTGGGTGTATTAGCCTCTTTTTGTTACAGAGTTTTCAGGCACTCTAGTTAAACTCCTAGTGTATGCACGGTCCAGTTTCTTTTTGGGGGTACTCAGAGTGGTGAGTTTTCCTCTTAGTACTGCTTTCACTTTGTCACATAAGTTTGGGTATGTTCTTTCTTTATTTTCATTAAATTCTAAAAGTCTTTGATTTCTTTCTTTTTTTCTTCCTTGACCAAAGTATCATTGAGTATAGCATTGTTCAGCTTCCATGTGTGTGTGGGGGCTTTCTGTTGTTTTGTTGCATTTGTAGACCAGCTTTCATCCATAGTTATTTCTTAGGAGGCATGGGATTTTATCAGTCTTCATAAATCTGTTGATGTCTCTTTTATAACTGATTATATAGTCAATTTTGGAAAAGGTACCATGAAGTGCTGAGAAGAAGGTGTTTTCTTTTGATTTAGGATGATATGTTCTATAGGTATCTGTTGAATCCATTTTGCCCATAACTTCTGTCAGTTTCACTGTGACTCTGTTTAGTTTGTGTTTCCCTGATCTGTCAGTTGAGGAGAGTAGGGTGTTGAAGTCCCCCACAATAATTCTGTGAGGTGCAATGTCTGCCTTGAGCTTTAGTAAAGTTTTATGAATGTGGGTACCCTTGCATTTAGAGCATAGATGTTCAAAATTGAGAGTTCTTCTTGGTAGATTTTTCCTTTGATCAGTATGATGTGTCTTTCCTTAACTTTCTAATGACTTTTGCTTGATATTAGATATTAGATTGGCTACTCCAGCTTTTTTCCTGGGACCATTTGCTTGGATAATTGTTTTCTAGCCTTTTACTCTGAGGTAGTGTTTGTCTTTGACACTGAGGTGCATTTCCTGAATGCAGCAAAATGCTAGGTCCTGTTTAAGTATCCGGTCTGTTTGTCTCTGTCTTTTTATTGGGGAATTGCATTGATTGATGTTAAGAGTTATTGAGGAATAGTGATTGTTGCTTCCTGTTATTTTTATGTTTGTGTGCTTACCTTTTTTTGGATTTGTTGAAAGAAGACTATTTTCTTTCTTTTCCTAAGATGTAGTTTCCCTCCTTGTGTTGGCGTTTTTCAGTTGTTATTCTTTGTAGGGCTGGATTTGTGAAAAGATACTGTATAAATTTGGTTTTATCATGGAATACCTTGATTTCTCCATCTCTGGTAATTGAGAGTTTTGCTGAGTATAGTAGTCTGGGTTGTCATTTTTGTTCTCTTAGGGTTTATATGAGATCTGCCCAGGATCTCCTAGCTTTTATCGTCTCTGGTGAGAAGTCTGGTGTAATTCTGATAGGTCTGCCTTCATGTTATATGCCCTTTTTCCCTTACTGCTTTTAATATTCTTTCTTTGTTTAGTGCATTTATTTGGTGTTTTTATTATGTGATGGGAGCTATTTCTATTCTAGTCCAGTATGCTTGGAGTTCCATAGGCTTCTTGTATGTTCATGGGCTTCTCTTTCTTTAGGTTAGGGAAGATTTCTTCTATAATTTTGTTAACGATATTTACTGGCCCTTTAGGTCATAAATCTTTGCTGTCTTCTATACCTATAATCCTTAGGTTTGATCTTCTTATTTTGTCCTGGATTTCCTTGGTGGTTTGGTTTATAAGCTTTTTGCATTTTCTTTGACTGTTGAGTCAATGTTTTCTGTGGTTTCTTCAGGACCTGAGAGTCTTTCTTCTATCTCTTGTATTCTGTTGTTTTCTTTCTAAGGTTTTCTATCTCCAAAGTTTTCTCGCTTTGTGATTTCTTTATTGTTTCTACTTCCATTTTTAGATCCTGGATGGTTTTGTTCAGTTCCTTCACTTGTTTGCTTGTGTTTTTATGTAATTCTTTAAGGGATTTTTGTCTTTCCTCTTTATGGGCTTCTACCTGTTTACCCATGTTGTCTTGTAATTTTTTCAGTTATGTTCTTCTTTATGTATTCTATCAGCATCATGAGATGTGATTTTACATCCAAATCTTGCTTTTTTGTTGTGTTGCAGTAACCAGGGCTCATTGTTGGGAGATCTGTGTTCAAAATGATGCCATGTTGCCTTGGTTTCTGTCTAAAATGTTCTTGGGTTTGCCTTTTGCCATCTGGTTATCTCTGGTGTTAGCTGATCTTGCTGTCTCTGTGGCTTATCAGTCTGCAAGCCTCTGTATCAGTAGTCCTGGGAGACCAGTTCTCTGTGTGAGAGGTGTGCAGTCAGAAACCAGAAGGATCCTGTCCTCAGCTGATCCTTGGTTCCTGTGTCCTGATGCCTTTGGACAGGTCCCTCTTGGCCAGGAATTCGAAGAGATGTGGTAGTCTTACCTGCTTTCTTGTGTATTTGTGTATTTAGCTCTGTGGCCCAGGATCGGTTCTGGGCACAGACAGAAATGGGAAGACTTTTGTCCCAGGCTGCCCTCTAGGTCCTTGTGTTTTTAGGGTTCCGTTTGAGCAGCAGGGGTGGCCCTACCTGCCCCCTCAGGTGTCTCTGCACTCCTTGGAGGTTAGCTATCTCCCTGGGCCACATGGTTGGATATGGAGCTCTGTAGTGGAGGATGGTCCCCAGTTTGAGACATAAACTCCTCTGATGCACAGTAACTTGTTAGCAATACTTGTTAGCCCTGTAAGCAACCTGTCAGCAGAATGAGCCCTTTCCTTCCCAAGTTGATTTCAGCCAATGTTTTATCACAGTCACTCTGAAGCAAATCATGACACAGGATCCCATGTCTTATGTTGTTTCCAAGGCAAAAAGTAGCTGTCTAACATTCTTATAATCAGTGGGTAGAAGATATTTGAAAGGTCTATCTCCAACCCTTTCTTCGTTTTTTTTTCTTTGTTTATATGTCTCTTATGCAGACTGTTTTCATTATGACTTAATTTTAGAAGGTTACATATGTAGGCATATTATTTTCTGTTTACATTTTAAATGGTATAAATTAAATAATCTATAAGTGTTATAATCTATATTGTATTACAATTTCTAATTATTTTCACTATGAGGTTTTTTTTAAAGATTCAAACCTTTGACTTTATTTTTATTATTTATTTATTCGATATATTTTTTTATTTACATTTCAAATGATTTCCCCTTTTCTGGCTCCCCACTCCCCGAAAGTCCCATAAGCCCTCTTCCCTGCCCCTATTCCCCCATCCACCCCTTCCCCCTTCCCTGTTCTGGTATTCCCCTATACTGCTGCACTGAGTCTTTCCAGAACCAGGGGCCACTCCTCCGTTCTTCTTGGACATCATTTAATGTGTGGATTATGTCTTGGGTATTCAAAGTTTCTAGGCTAATATCCACTTATCAGTGAGTGCATACCATGATTAATTTTTTTGAGACTGGGTTACCTCACTTAGTATGATGTTCTCCAGCTCCATCCATTTGTCTAAGAATTTCATGAGTTCATTGTTTCTGATGGCTGAATAGTTGTGTAAATATACCACATTTACCATTGTGTAAATATACCACATTTTCTGTATCCATTCCTCCGTTGAGGGACACCTGGGTTCTTTCCAGCTTCTGGCTATTATAAATAGGGCTGCTATGAACATAATGGAGCATGTGTCCTTATTACATGTCAGGGAATCCTCTGGGTATATGCCCAGGAGTGGTATAGCAGGGTCCTCCGGAAGTGATATGCCCAGTTTTCTGAGGAACCACCAGACTGATTTCCAAAGTGGTTATACCATCTTAGGATTCCCACCAGCAGAGGAGGAGTGTTCCTCTTTCTCCACATCCTCGCTAACACCTGCTGTCTCCTGAGTTTTTGACCGTAGCCATTCTGACTGGTGTGAGGTGAAATCTCAGGGTTGTTTTGATTTGCATTTCCCTAATGACTAATGATGTTGAACATTTCTTAAGGTGCTTCTCAGCCATCCGAAGTTCTTTTTGTAAAAATTCTTTGTTTAGCTCTGTACCCCACATTTTAATAGGGTTATTTGGTTCCCTGGGGTCTACCTTCTTGAGTTCTTTGTATATATTAGATATCAGCCCTCTGTTGGATTTAGGGTTGGTGAAGATCCTTTCCCAATCTGTTGTTTGACGTTTTGTCCTTTTAACAGTGTCCTTTGCCTTACAGAAACTTTGTAATTTTATGATAAATTTAAATAAATTTGGTTTTTTGGATTTGGTTTTTTTTGAAACAGAGTTTCTCTGTATAGCCCTGGCTGTCCCTGAGCTCACTCTGTAGACCAGGCTGTCCTCGAACTCAGAAATCTACCTGCCTCTGCCTCCCAGAGTGCTTGGATTACAGGTGTGCGCCACCACTGCCCAGCCTCAACTATGAGTTCTTAGGGCTTTCTTTATATATTATAAAATTTAGTATAAGTTAATTAAAGAATTACTGTCTTGATTTTTATTAAGTCCTACGATCTCCATTCCTTTAAAGATGTAATACTGGATTATTCTCTTTAGGTGTTTTGTTTCCAAGAACTAATTCCCAGTGCTCAAATCATCTAGTTACAATGAACTATCATCATGACTCATTAAATACTTGCCTGTTTAGTTAAGAACGGTTGATAGTAACCCTGGAATATTTTATTTCACAGTTAAGAGAAAGGTGTTAAGTAAACAGAATCCAGTTGTTCTTTAAGAGCGGGTGAGTCCTGAGTGCCCTCTGATGACCGTACAGGTTTCTCAGTCCTCTGTTTCACAAGAGCAAGTGTGAGTCCTGAATGCCCTCTGATGACCATCCAGGTTTCTCAGTCCTCTGTTTCAAGGCTCCTTCCACCGCTGCTTTTATTAGTTTGAGTCTTTGCTCTTTTTTGTTAAGGCATCATTTTTGTTTATGTTTTCAAAGATACCACCATCATTATGTTTTATTGATTCTTTATATTCATTTTTTATGTTTTGTTTCACTAATTTAGATCTGAACATCATTATTTCTTTATCTCTTTCCTTAAATTAATTTTTGTTCTCTCTTTCTCTCTTCTTTTTCTTGGACATTAAGGATTGAGGTACATCATTAAGTTATTTGACATCTTGCTGACTTTTTAAATATAAGCACTTACAGCCAAAACATTCAGTCTTTGAAGTGCTATCATGGTGTTTTGTTGCATAGCTTCTGATGCACTGTTTCCAATTTTATTTGATTTCTAGGAATAGTTAAATTTTCCACATTATTTTTTCAATGTCCTAATTTGTTCAGAAGTGTTTCCCTTAGTCTCTATCTGATTGTTTAGCGTCTGTTGATTTCTGGTTTCATTCTCTTATGAGGTCATAGAAGAATTTTTTTTTTTTTTAAGAAACTATTACAGATTTTTTTTTTTTCAGTGTAGCTTTTTTGGCTTCAAATGTGATGAATTTTGGAGAAAATTTTACTTCACATTTTTTAGGAGATGAGGTATAGTAGATACTTAGAGCATTTGCCTTTTTCAATTGTTGCTTATCTGCCTGTCATACACTATCATCCATTTACTCAGTGAAAAAGCCAGTTGTGATTTGTCTGACTTCCCATTGCCATTTCCCAAGCCATACTTTTGCTTAAAATCCTGCAGATATTTTCAATGTAATAAAAAACATAAAACACAAGTTCTTATTTTTAACCTATTATTTCTATATAGGCCTAAGAATCCTGACTCTCACTCACTCTCTCTCTCTCTCTCTCTCTCTCTCTCTCTCTCTCTCTCTCTCTCTCTCTCTCTCACTAACCCTCTCTCTCTGTCTAACCCTTTAGCCACTTCTGACCTCTCTACAAGTCTACATGTAAGCTGTTTTCTGATGCAGTGACTTAGAACTACATCTTGTGCATAGTAGTTTTTCATGGCCTGTCATTTTATTTTCAAATTTTAAATTTTAAAATAATGTTCCCATTCCTCTTAATTGCACTATCAATTGTATTTCATTTGAATGAACATTTGAAATAATTTGGTTGTTTTCATTACAAGACATCTTTCCATCCCACATTAGAATGTAAATTGCATGAGAACAGAGAATTTTTTTGACCATATAAACGATTTGGCCAGTTTGTGGTGTCTTAAGTATTTAGTAAAGAGTTACCAAGTGAATAAATGAGTGAATGAATGAATGAATTCAAGATCAAAGTTTATTAATACATTTTGTTAATAATGCTCTAATTATCAATTAGAGTGAAGACTACAAGTCACACACACACACAAACACACACATGTACACACCTTTCCTAGTAGTAAATATTTATGCATGTTAAATAAGTAGTTCATGTAAATGTATTGTTACTGAAGACCGAACCTAAGGTCTTAAGAATTTTAAGTATAGTTTTGACTACTGACCATTCTTGTTTGAATTTTAATTCTATTTCTCTAAGTAGAGATGGTATAGAGCTTGGTTTGTGAGGAATGATAAAAGCTAAGGAAGACTTACTTTGGCTTTGCTGAATGTACTGAGTTGCTATTGTTTTTGGTACCGAAATTTTGTGGCAAAGTTAATATTACCTGGATCCAAAGAGGACTTGACAGTAAAAACTATATAGTGTATAGGACCTTCCTACATATTTTTCCTAAGCGTTCTGAAATGTTAATTTGTAATGTTTATTCATTAATATGTACAATCAGATCATGCTATTCTTTTAGTCATAAGAATCATAAATATTGGGAAGCACCAGGTGTTATCTGCATTCTGATAGTAATATATGTATGATTTAAAACAATGAAATATTAATGTGTAGTTTTAAATTTGAGTAAAGCTGAGTTTTAATACAATCATGCTTTTTGTAATTTATTTTTTTCAATGCAGTTTCTAATGATGTTTCTTAAACACTTTAACCTCTCTTTTAGCCCACTACCCTGCAGAGGTAGTCGGAAAGAAAGGATACAGGGGAAGTAGACCAGGTTAGAAAGGTTCTTTGGAGCAACTCCTTTCTGTGTTGTCTGGAAATCATCAGTTCAGCTTACAGGTCAAGTTGTAAGCTCAGCTTGATGCATTGCAGACACTTCACGGATACACCAGCAGTCTAGTTTGGTAGAATCAGGATAGCAAACAGGAATTAGCAGTAGTAGCACTACATAGCAGAGGCAGCCAGGCTTCAGCCTTCTGCTCCAGTCAGCAGGAGGGACCAGGAGAAACACCAGGAGAAGTTCTCTGCTGCTTTTTCAGTGAAGCAAAGATCAGCAAAGACAAATCCCCTGAAGCTGGAGCTTTTGTTAGCTGCCCTGAGGGTGCTGGGGATTGAACTTAGGTCCTCTGGAAGAATAGCCAGTGTTGCTCTTAACTACTGAGCCATCAGGCTAGACCCAAACATATTTTTCTGCTTGAGATACTTAGCCTGAATATAATTTTAAGTGTCATTTTAGTGCCTCAGGATCTTGACTTCAAATGAACTCAGATATGGAATCTTCCATGCATGTCATCATGTAACAGTAATTACATCAACAGTAATCCTTGACTGCCTTATCTCAGGCAGTGTCTCCTATTTTTTTCATTTCTTTTGATTCTGGAGCTTACCAAGTAGACTGACCAGCAAGCCCCATAGCTAAGCCTATTTCTGCCTCCCTGTACTGAGGTTGTAACCACTACCAGTTCTTTTTTAACTTACTTTCTGGAAGATTTAACTACAGTTATCATTGTGAGGCAATACTTTTACTAACTTTTACTAACTGAAATATTACCATAAAGCAACATTGAAAATTTTAAATTAGCCTGTGACATAATTGAATTTTTAGTCCAGTCAAAATGTACTGTTCTGGACTTTAATCTAAAGAGACTATTTGGAAGCTGGGTCTCATAAGCACAGTTCCAGCACTTTGAAGCAGGAGGACTGTTAGGAGTTCAGTGGCAAAATGGGTTACATGGTGAGTTCTGGACCAGCCTGTCTCAACTCCCATCCCACACTAAATAAAAGAATGTTTGGGAATTGCAGCATTCCTGTTCAGTACAGCTTTTGTGATCTGTATATACAAATGAAACTGACATAACTGTAGAGTAATATTTGTTTCTTTCAGAATATTTAATAAGTGCCAGTTATGTATATTTCAGAAACATCTAATCAATGACTAATTTTATTGCTACAATCTGACATTATATCTTGGATCTAGCACTTACAGTTGTGTGGGTTTAAATAAGCCCGTCTGAAGCCCAGATTTTTCATTTCTAAAATAGTGGGTATGGTCATTAGAAATAATTAGGATAAATTATCTAAAGAAGTTACCTAGTAGCCTTCACTTCATGATTTTTATTTGTTTTTTATTAATCTCTTTAACTTACTTGTATGATATTATTCCCCTTTACCTAACTTGTAGCATAGAAATCAGAGATAATTTGTTTCTTCTGTGATGCATTCGTAAGTAGTAGCAAAGCCAGCATTTTAACCTTGGCTTTTTCCCCAATATGCATTACAAACTATACTTTCAGTAGTGAGTGGTCAAGTGAGTTGAGTGATGAGTAGAAACTATGAACTGGAAATCGGGAGCAGTCTCAGGCATTTCATGACCTGCTTGTGCTTCCAGGTCCAAGACATCTTTCTGTGGACTTTGGTCTAAAAGAGCAAGTAGACATAAGACACACGTCTGCTACGTTTTACTTCATTTTTTTTAAAATATAGCTATTCAGTTGTAACAGTCATATAAGTATTTTAAAGTGATAATTAGGTAGGATTAGCATGTGGAACCATAACACAGCCAAGTGTCTGTCTGTAGCTATCACTTCCAAAGGCATCTGTGTCCCTATGTTTCTCCATTTCCGTCTTCCTCAGTGTCTGTATTGAACATTCTTATGTCAGTGCAGTCATGTTATATATGTACTCTTTAATCTGGTGTCCTTCATTCTGCAGTTTTTTTTTTCTTTTTTTTTTTATTCGATATAATTTCTTTACATTTCAAATGATTTCCCCTTTTCTAGCCCCCCCCCCACTCCCCGAAAGTCCCGTAAGCCCCCTTCTCTTCCCCTGTCCTCCCTCCCACCCCTTCCCAGTTCCCCGTTCTGGTTTTGCCAAATACTGTTTCACTGAGTCTTTCCAGAACCAGGGACCACTCCTGCTTTCTTCTTGTATTTCATTTGATGTGTGGATTATGTTTTGGGTATTCCAGTTTTCTAGGTTAATAACCACTTATTAGTGAGGGCATACCATGATTCACCTTTTGAGTCTGGGTTACCTCACTTAGTAAGATGTTCTCTAGCTCCATCCATTTGCCTAAGAATTTCATGAATTCATTGTTTCTAATGGCTGAATAGTACTCCATTGTGTAGATATACCACATTTTTTGCATCCACTCTTCTGTTGAGGGATACCTGGGTTCTTTCCAGCATCTGGCAATTATAAATAGGGCTGCTATGAACATAGTAGAGCATGTATCCTTATTACATGGTGGGGAATCCTCTGGGTATATGCCCAGGAGTGGTATAGCAGGATCTTCTGGAAGTGAGGTGCCCAGTTTTCGGAGGAACCGCCAGACTGCTTTCCAGAGTGGTTGTACCAATTTGCAACCCCACCAGCAGTGGAGGAGTGTTCCTCTTTCTCCGCACCCTCTCCAACACCTGCTGTCTCCTGAATTTTTAATCTTAGCCATTCTGACTGGTGTTGTTATATCTCAGGATTTATATTTTGCATATCTTTATATCTTTGTAAAATGCTTTAGTAGTTTTGTATGGTGTAAATGTAACACCATTTTGTTTGCGGACATTTGAGTTGGTTTTGTAACTCATGTTCCAAAAAATAAGGTTATTTTGTGTGTACATTTTTATATGTATATGTATTTTTTCCTCGAGTAAACCAACCATCAAAAGCATATATGGCTAGATAAAATGTATGTTGTTTAACTTTTTTAAAGTTGGAAAATTTTTGTAGAGAATATCTTTAATATTTTACACCTCTATTCTTATTATGTATGAATTACATTTTCTCCAAGTGCCCACCAAAGTTTGGATTGGATATTTAATTGAATTTAAAAATGTTTCCACTTTTAAATTGTTACTTTATCATAATTTCAATTTGCCAGGGAAAGCTGAAGTTGTCTGTGTCTGTGTGTATCGCTCTTTTTTTGTGTGTGCCAATGTTTTTCT
The DNA here is from genome assembly GCF_947179515.1 of Apodemus sylvaticus. Classification (NCBI taxonomy): domain Eukaryota; kingdom Metazoa; phylum Chordata; class Mammalia; order Rodentia; family Muridae; genus Apodemus; species Apodemus sylvaticus. Next base: position 53,758,810 of record NC_067490.1, read on the forward strand.
TGGTGAAAAGCACTTTCAAATCTTTTGTTTTTTAAAGTTAATTTCTGGTTTTGTTACTTTATTTAGAAAATTCATTACTCTGTATACAAATATTTAATGTGTTCCAATATAATTGTCCCTAATAGTCTAAAGCTCTCTCTACATTCTTACCAATTTTATTAAATTGTAGGTGTTTTGACACCAGGTTTTTTCTTAAATTCTGAGATTGTAATTACATTATTTCTTCTCTTTCCTCCCTCTAAACTCTTCTATATCCTCCCTCCTTGAGTTCTTTCTCACATTCATGCTTCCTTTTCTTTAGTTGACACACAAACACAATAGGTGTTCACACACAACCACTGTTTTAGGAGTCATTTCTATTTCCTTTACAATGACTCATGCTCCTCCGTTATTTTAGGTTGGGCAGTTGGCTTTTAAAGGAATGAAGAGACTCAATAGAATCCAGTCTATAGTATTTGAGACAGCCTACAACACCAATGAAAACATGCTGATCTGTGCCCCCACTGGAGCTGGGAAGACCAACATTGCAATGCTCACTGTCTTACATGAAATCCGCCAACACTTTCAACAAGGTGTTATTAAAAAGAATGAGTTTAAGGTAAGAATTTACTAATCAGACTTTTTTTTTTAAAGTTATAGATGTTATAGTAAGCCTTCAGTTCTATGCAACCCAGGAATTCTTGAAGATAGTTATTATAGTAGAAATTGTGTAAGAATGCTGCTTGACTGACTTCATTGCTATAAAGGTAGTCCTTTATCTCTGTTTTAAAAAAAATCCCATTATCCTTGGGGAAAGGCATGAAATTATGTTTAGCTTAGAAACAGACTCTACTTTCTAAATAATGAAGCAGTGTAAACAAATATCATTGTCCTTTTATTTAAAGGACAATATTTTATTATTTTAAATACGTGTTTAATTCCACCAAAGATAAGTACTTTCCATATATCATTATTAACATTTTTCACAGGAAATAGTTAGAATCATATTTTACAATAAATTGTGAGTTGTTCTGACTCCTGTGAAATAAATGGTATAGTAGTTTCTGCTCATTCATCAAACACATGTTTGTTTGGTATAGATTGTATATGTTGCTCCAATGAAAGCCTTGGCAGCTGAAATGACAAATTACTTCAGCAAACGTCTAGAGCCACTGGGTATTGTTGTGAAAGAATTGACTGGAGATATGCAGTTGTCAAAAAGTGAAATTTTACGAACTCAGGTACGTTGTTCACCTACATCAATTTAAAATGTTCATTTTTTTTTATTTGATATATTTTTTATTTACATTTCAAATGATTTGCCCTTTCCTGGTCCCCCACTCCCCGAAAGTCCCATAGGCCCCCTTCCCTCCCCCTGTCCTCCCACCCACCCCTTCCCATTTCCCTGTTCTGGTTTTGCCCTATACTGTTACACTGAGTGTTTCCAGAACAAGGGGCCACTCCTCTGTTCTTCTTGTACCTCATTTGATGTGTGGATTATGTTTTGGGTATTCCAGTTTTCTAGGTTAATATCCACTTATTAGGGAGTGCATATCATGATTGATCTTTTGAGACTGGGTTACCTCACTTAGTATGATGTTCTCCAGCTCCATCCATTTGCCTAAGAATTTTATGAATTCATTGTAATTGGTACAATCACTCTGGAAATCAGTCTGGCAGTTCCTCAGAAAACTGGGCATGTCACTTCTAGAAGATCCTGCTATACCACTCCTGGGCATATACCCAGAGGATTCCCCAGCATGTAATAAGGATACATGCTCCGCTATGTTCATAACAGCCCTATTTATAATAGCCAGAAGCTGGAAAGAACCCAAGTATCCCTCAACAGAAGAATGGATGCAAAAAATGTGGTATATATACACAATGGAGTACTATTCAGCCATTAGAAACAATGAATTCATGAAATTCTTAGGCAAATGGATGGAGCTAAGATGTTTGTTTTTTTTTTATTCGATATATTTTTTATTTACATTTCAAATGATTTCCCCTTTTCTAGCCCCCCACTCCTCGAAAGTCCCATAAGGTTCTAAAAATTATTATAAAACGAAATTTTAACAAAGAATAGAAACAAGTTTATGTGTTAAGAAATACATAAACAGAAAACAATAAACTTACTTCTGATCACACCTGCACTAAAACCAATTTTAAATGTTGCTTTGTCCTTTGATAGCCTTTTTTATTTGTTTGTTTTGTTTTGTTCTGTTCTGTTTTGTTTGGTTTGGTTTGGTCTTTCGATACAGGGTTTCTCCATGTAGCCCTGGCTGTCCTGGAACTCTGTACACCAGGCTGGCCTCGAACTTAGAAATCCTCCTGCCTCTGCCTCCCAAGTGCTGGAATCAAAGGCATGCGGCACCGCCCAGCTGATAGCCTTTTTTGTGATTCCTGTCATATGAATGTTATTTCAAAGCATATACTGTTTCTGGACAGTTTTTACATTAAGGAATGATTATGTGTGTAAGTTTGTAGCTGAATTTTAAGAGGAATCACTACATAGATCTTGAAATAATCATGTTATACTTTTAGCCTATTTGTTATGGATAGCTTAACAAATATTAACAATATAAGAAGATATTGTAAACATTTTTATTTTTTCAAATGAGAATATATTAATTAATGTATTATATGTAGATCTATAGTAAGTAAAATGAATAACAAAGCTATTCAACATTTAGTTTTAACTTTTAAAGATTGTGTATTATGACTTGGTATGAAAAATACATTTTGAATTATAACCAGGTTAATGTTGATAATTGTAATACATTGGCATGGAAATGTTTATTTTTTGATCGACAGAGTTGATTAGTAAGCTGTATAGCATTTCTCCATTTAGTTTGCTATTTCTTGTGTTTTAGATGCTTGTGACCACACCAGAAAAATGGGATGTAGTAACAAGGAAGAGTGTTGGTGACGTGGCTCTTTCCCAAATCGTAAAGCTGCTGATTCTTGATGAGGTTCACTTGCTGCATGAAGACAGAGGCCCGGTGCTAGAAAGCATAGTTGCAAGGACGTTACGGCAGGTAACAAACCCTCAAAGCTTGGCTGCTTTCTTTGTCTCTTTCCCTCTCCAGCTCCCTCCAGCTCCCAGCTTACATCACGAAAATGAAATGTCATCCTTCATGCTTGAGCTGATTTCCTCTCCCTAAGGGACACCTGCCGCTTCTGCCACCATCAGCGTTGTGCCGTCAGTAGACCCTGTCCCTCACTCACGTTCCTTGGACATCATTCTTTTCACTCTGTAAATTGTCCCTTTTTGGTTTCCCATGTCTTAACTTTTTCCTTTTATGGAGCACTGTTTCTTTAGCTTAAAAACTTGTATTTAACAAATGTATTTTACAAATACTACTTCAAATACTTAGTATTTACTAATCTGTATGGGCTGCATACCTTTTGTTTTCTAACTATAAAAAGATGGCAATTACTTGAATGTAACCATAAATAATATATTTTATAGGTTCACCAGTTACTAAACAGTTGTTTCAATATTAATATTTAACCCTTAGTATTAATAAGGGTATAATATTTAATAAATTTTGATATTTGAAACTACTTTTCAAGCTGTCTTTTATATTAAATTTTTTTCTTTAATAACGTCACAGGTAAGTATTGTATTTATATCTTCTACCTCATTGCTCTTGTCCCACCAACTCCTCTTGTGCCTCCTCTATCCCTCTCAATTCATGACCTCTTTCTCTTTAATTACCATTGCTACATATAGACATATCAACACAGCCTGCTGAGTTCATTTAGTGTTGGTCACATGTATATCTTATTCGGACTGAAAATATAGAATTCGATAATAAATTGGAAGGTTTATTCCTGGGGAAGACTGATTCTCCCATTCTTTCAAATTTTCTTTATTTTGACATATCTATATATCTATAATGATGTCTCTTAGAAAAGAGAATTTTAAATCTAAATGTGAAAATCATTTTCATCTACACGATCTGAGATACTTAGCCTGAATGTAATTTTAAGTGTCATTTTAAAGTGCCTCAGGATCTTGACTTCAGATGAAGTCAGATATGGAATCTTCCATGCATGTCATCATGTTGGCACTCAACAAGTTTCACATCTTAGAGCAATTTGGATTTCATATTAGATATGATCACCTGTCTTGTGTGTGTGTGTGTGTGTGTGTGTGTGTGTGTGTATGTGTGTGTGTGTGTGTGTATGTATGTGTGTGTGTGTGTGTGTGTGTGTAAGTTTTAGGGATGACCATTTTGTATTGGATCAGCAGTTGGTGTACTCTTTCCTGGGTTTGACTTATTCTTTCACCTTGGATTTCAGATTAGATATGATCACCTGTCTTGTGTGTGTGTGTGTGTGTGTGTGTGTGTGTGTAAGTTTTAGGGATGACCATTTTGTATTGGATCAGCAGTTGGTGTACTCTTTCCTGGGTTTGACTTATTCTTTCACCTTGGATTTCAGATTAGATATGATCACCTGTCGTGTGTGTGTGTGTGTGTGTGTGTGTGTGTGTGTGTGTGTAAGTTTTAGGGATGACAATTTTGTATTGGATCAGCAGTTGGTGTACTCTTTCCTGGGTTTGACTTATTCTTTCACCTTCCACATCCTTGGTATGTAGTTATTTGTCTAGGACTGAAGCTTGTGAGCATCTCCTTTTCACAGTATATATTGGTGTTATCCTTGATAGATCATTTTTAGACAGCCATGTTGACATTTTATGGGTATAATTTTTCATAGTTGTAGGAGACTCAATCTCAAAACTGTCTAGCTGAATAGCTGGTGCACTTGCCATCAGGGCCAACTGTCCAGCCCAGGAGAGGTGCAGTTCCACTCTCTAGCTGCTGGTGGGCCAGGATCTACTTTCTTGTTCTCTTGTGCTTTGGGGCCAGCTCTTCCATACCTCCCAAGCAATGAGTGGGGTCAATATTCCAGGGTAATACCTCCAGTGAGCGGGTGGGGCCAGTTCTGCATAGCTCTCCAACATCAACATGGCCCCCGGAGGAAGCCCAGACGAGGGGCATCTGCCTGGTGATAACATGTAGAAATTATTTAAAATCCTGGCCTTTGGTTATTGACTTCCCAGATGAAAGACAAATATACAGCCTTTATATTTACAGCATGTCTTAAGCAGCATAGTAGCTGGGTGTCTGCCTACCCTCATGCTCTTAGAATCTACTTTCCTATAGATAATCCTGAGTTATTCCTTAATATTTTTTATGTTACATCTTGGGCAGCCCTCAGGGCCACTTTTTTGTGACTCAGCTCACCCATGGCAGCTTCTCCCTTCTCTCTTGTACCTTCTTCTTCTTCCTCTTGACCTCAAGACAGCAAAACCTAAACTCTGCCTATGTCTCTTCTGCCCAGCTGCCCAAGTATTGTCTGTTGAATCTTTATTTACCAATCACAGTTAACTGGAGGCAGGCTTACTCACTGTCTGACGTTGAGTTTGTCTTTGGTGCAGCCACTCTTGGGAGCCCCAAGATGGCATTAGAATATAAGCATCATTGAGCCAACCCACTACAGTAACACAGACAGTGACACACCACTGCAGGTCCATGGACCTATACATGGACCATGGCTTGAATCTCACCATGGTCTCAGGTGGCATAGCAGGCCACTAACATCAGGCTGTTCATCATCACCCTCAAGTTTGTAGTTCGGCCTCCTTTCATTGTGCACATAACATTCTGCTTCTCATTCTCTTCCCTTTCTCCACCGCTTAAACGCTCATCTCAGTGGTGCCCAGGGCCTCTAGGTGTCTTCTGTGTGGTGTACGGACAGGGATCATCTTGGCTGGATGTGATTGTCTTAGGCATGTTCCACCTGAGTGGAGCCCTGTCTTAAGTTGTCTTGGGCATGCTCTGCCCCTAAGGGATTATTTTAAAGTAGAAATAAAAATGTGGAGAAATACAGAAAACATGTAAAAAGAATTTAAGTCTGTATTTCTATTAAATTGAAAATAGACTATGAAGGGGAATGATTTGGAAGCATTGCTTTTATAGTTCATTTCTGGAAATCTAGTCTGTGGAAACAAATAGTAGCTCAAAGAAATGTAAACTCCTGTAATCATTGAAGCTGTCTTTTAAAAATAAAACTTGGAGAACAGCCACAATCTTGTGCAGCATGAGAAATGATTTGGTAAATTGCATTCAGTTTCTCCAAAAACGTTCTACATTGGAGGTTTTAAAAAAAAGTGAGGTACGTGAACTGAAATTCAAAGATACCCATATTACATTCTTTATGGAACAAGAGTCTGTGCTGTCTGTGGAGCAAGCTGATTTTACAGGAAGAAATAGAGTATAATATATATTTATATTCATTCAATGTTTCATTTAATGAACTCTAACCATATGCTTGCTAAATATCTCCAAGTATTTAGCTATGAAATACTCAAGTACCACTAGGAAATTAGTGGTAAAGAAAATAAAGTTCTTGGATATATTTGGTTTTAACCAGGTATAGCGTGAGGTACATCTGTGTGATAGCAGTGTAGGAGGCTCGATAGAAGTGGAGGAGAATTTATGATATGTCACCTTTTAACATCTCATTATATAAATATGCACACAATAGTGCACCTACATAAAGTTCAGAGTCCTTAAAGTTGCATGTGATGTATAAAGTCAAGCATTATCTAATACAGCTTCAGAGTAGCTTCAGCGATGTATGTAGTTGTGACACTGAACATACATGAAAGGTCTGTAACTGCTTCTGCTCTCTCCACAACCTATCTTCCTCCAACACCTGCTTGTGCCCCAAATTTTACACCCAAGACTTTGAATACAAGTTTGCAGGTCATATTTTACGTCAAAGGTAATTGTTTTGATCCTGATTTTGTTTTTGTACTTTATGCCTTGATAATAGAAGATTGGGGACATTTTCACAGAGCCATTGATGCATGAACACATGCAGTCCAGATTTATTTGCAGTGAACAACCTGAGTCCAGTCCATCAAGCTAAAAGCATTCCATAGATGAGGGCTTTCTTGCAATTGTAGAGTTTTAGAGGCTGCACAAATACTGTACATTGCTAGAGCAGCCTGGTTGTGTGTTCACAGTGCACCCATTGAACTAGCCTGACTTTAAGCTTTCCGTCAGTCCCCCTGACTGTACCCTGTATGGTATATATGGTTGTACTGCATGTGCTTTGTTTTAGGGAACATACCAATATACAACATATTCCACTCTCCATTAGCTTCAAAATATTACCAATTTTCAGTTGTTTTCTGCACTTTTCTTACTTGTAATTCTAAGAAACATATCCAGATTTTTTTAGGTAGATATTAAAATCTCATCTCATTTTGGTGTCTACCAGTCTGTCAGCTACTATGTGTTCCAGCACTTGAAAGTATTTTATTTTTTTCCTTTCTTTATAACACATGAACCCTGTATTCTCACTTTAACTCAACTTTCTTGAGATGGAATTAGAGTTTTCTTTCTTTCTTTCTTTTTTTCTCTCTTTGCAAGTAAGGCTTCTAAATGACAGTTATGCAATCACTTTATTCTTGATCACATTGTGCAAACATTGATTAAATATATTGTTCTTTTGAATCTGTTGCATACCACTTGTTTAATTACAATCATCATTCTAGTTTCTACATACTAAACAGCAATGCCTGAAATAAACATATGTTCCCTCTGTTTATGCTTTGTACATTTTTGGCATTTATCATTGCTTAATAATCATAAAACCAGCTATGCTTCATTCTTTCAATTTCTGTATTTCACACTAGATTTTATTCTCCTTGATAGAAATGTATCTTTGATTCTTGTATTTCAGAAATGCTAATGTAGCGCTCATAACACTGTATTAAAACGCATGTTTCTGTTTGTTCCTTGTGATTACCAAATGTTTCCAGTAGATGGTAGTGTTTCACATCATACTGAACTCATGGTAATGTGAGAGGTGCTGGTAGCTATTCTAGTTCAATGTAATTTCTGGTAAAAATTAAATGCTGGGTTAGGGGCTACATTTCCAGCACATTGGGCATGATAAGATAATAAGATAAATATGTAAGAAATTATAAATTATTGTACTTAGCAATAAACTAATACTGTTCCTTAACTTTTTTAAGCAAGGAGACAGACTGTAATACTAACTTTATGAGATAGTAATCATAAAAGTTTACTATAGAAAGCCTTGGGTTCTATTATCAGCACTGTTAACACACCACTACCCTAGAAAATTAACCCCCTAGTCTCTGGGGTAAAGATAAAGAAGAATCTTTAAAACATGGATTTTATAGTATTCACCATGACTCTTTTAACTGGTTCACATTGTTTGGAATTCTTTAATTAGGGTGAAATTTGAAATGGATTCTTGCTGTTTTATATAAGATTTTTTTTAGTGAGACTAAATCCATGTGTGATAATGTGCTATTTCTTTCTCTGTGCAACAGTTTTCACCCAATGCCATCTGGTTTTCATTGTCACATTTATGTTTCAAGTAGTCTCTATGGGTGTGGGTCTGTGCTGTACTCAGTACTTCATTACCTGGCTATCGTGGGTCATGCAGTCAGTTACCACTGTAGTGGCTGGATGATTCTGGAATTACAAAGGTATCTGTAAGGGTGTGCTTTGCTTATTTCATGGTGTCTCCAAAACTGAACAGTCTTATCAACATTGTCTTTGATATTGTAACAACATAGTGGTGTATGTTTATTATCAAGTATATGGAATATTCTGGAATATAATCAGAATTTAACATTTGTTTGTTCGTTTGTTTTGGGGAATATTAGTATTTATTTTTAGACAATTGTGAGGACCAAACCCAAGGCCTGGTATTTATCAGGCCAACTCTCTACCAGGGATCTAAGTTTCCAGCCTCAGTTTTTGAAATTTATTCAATTAATTTTATTGTTACAAAGCTCTTACAGATATTTAATGTCAATTCCATAAGGTCAAATGATAGTAAATAAGGAATATGGTGTGCGTAGGGGGGAAGGGATAATACATGGTCTTATGCATGCGAAGCTACTGATCCACCACTGAGTCCCATTATCTTGGGCCTATATCTCTTATGCCTATACTTTGAGATGATAAGACCCCTGTTGACCTCTGACCTCATATCCCTTTATCCAGTTCCTGCACTATAATTTTTAGTAGCCCATATTGATCGACTACATGATAGGTTATTCTGAGTTTACTTTACTTTGGTTAATTTACTTAAATTTTATTTAATTAAATAAATTCATTTTGAAATTACCCATACAGGTTGAATCCACACAGAGTATGATAAGAATTCTTGGATTGTCTGCAACCTTACCCAACTACCTTGATGTTGCTACATTTTTGCATGTTAATCCCTACATTGGACTTTTCTACTTTGATGGCCGTTTTCGACCTGTACCTCTTGGACAGACATTTTTAGGGATTAAAAGTACAAATAAGGTAAGAGCTCATTTTGATAGTTGTATTCATAGAAGAGATATTTTTATTGGCTTATTGCTGAATACATAATTGGGATTAAGTACTGCCCAGCAGCACTTTCATAACATACAAGTTTGGCTTCAAATGGAGTCAGGCACACTTCTCAGTGTTGGTAGTAAAGTCCTCCTACAGAATGGTTCTTAGGGCAGGTTACAGTATTTCAACATGTACTTTGCAATTTTAGCTGTTAAAAACTTCACAAAGTTACTTTAGTTTAATTGAAGGGCATTGTAAAATAATAAAATCTGTACTTAAATCAGTAATATATATTTTGGTACAAAGTTCATTTCAAATAAGGAATAATTGCAGTTGAAGAGTATTTTCATGCTAGCAGCCAATGGGGGAGAATTGTGCTTAAGAATATATATTTTAATTATCATATTAATTATGTGTATAAGCAATATTTTTAATATTCTATATAATGCCTTAAAAATAGTCATCATTTTAATGGTACCACCATCATGCCATTTGTAGTATTGGTGTTCTTATTAGAGTTTTCTAATAATGTAAGTAAAGTTTATTTAAAATTTATTCTGTTCAACTCATATTCTTCCTTAGATGAAATAGCTTTAGGCAAATATTCAAAGTTCTTTTTTTCTTTCTTTCTTTTTTTTTTTTTTTTTTTGACTTCTTTTCTAAAGGAGAACAAATTAAAATTGTATAAAATTAGGCTAAGTCGAAACTTGGATTTTCATTAATTACATTAGATTTTCTTAAAAACAAGTTTATTAGTAAACTTTTTTGCCCCATACTGTTAAAATATTGGATGGATACTCAGTGAATGAATATTTAATTTATGCATATGAGTGCTGGTGCCTGAGAGGATAGGGGTTTTTGGATCATTCTGGAGTTGGAGCTGACATGGGTGCTGAGAAACAAGGCCTCAACGAAAATTGTCCATGATCTCAAACACTAAGCCATCTCTGCCTCAAACACTCAGTTATTGTAACAAATAGTACGTAGAGGCTGCATGGCATAAACGTAAGGTATTGGGTGTGGACATGGCCTGCAGCAGGCACATAAGTGCCAGGTAAAGCTGGTCTCCCGCTTATAATCCTGTCATACAGTCAAACAAGCCGGCTAGCTACAGTAGCCACATGGATGACCTCTGGATCCAAGTGAGAGAGCCCGCCTGAGTGTCTGCAGTGAAGAGTAATCTAGGAGGACACCAGCAGTCAGCTCCCACTTCTACATGCACATGCATGCAAACCTACATGCACAAACATGCTAACTTACACATATCTTATGCCATATACACATGCCAGAGAAAATCACAGTGAACTACCTTCTTAATTTTAGAGTTCCTTTTTAGAGACGAAGAAAAAGTATCGTTTATGCTATATGGTAATAATTGTGATGTACATATTTAGCTTTCTGATTTGGGGTGCTATTAATACTTGCTATTTGTTTTCCTAGCTCTTCTTAATATATAGTTTATTATTTAGTTCATTTCAGTGTGTCATTAATATGAATATAGACTATTTTTAGATTTTTCTAGATTTGTATCTTAAATTATAGATGATAGTTATTACAGAGATGTTTTTAAAATATTTCAAATGCATGTAAGCCATCTTGAATCTTTTTTTTTTTCAATTACATCATGTAGATTGGTAAATCACTTAAAGTTAATTAAATTCAAAGTGTTTTCCATAGCATGATGATAATATTCTACTCAGCAAACGTTGGGTGAAGAAGTGATATGATGCTTTTGAAGGTTTAGAAATTTGGCAATTAAAGGAATTTACATACCATACTGTAGATAGTAAATTATATTCCTTATAGTTACAGATTTTTATATTATTAGAGCTTACTAGTTTTATATTAATTTGAACTACATTGTTGGTAATTATGAAGATTTCTTCAGGGTATTGTTAAGGTGGTTTATAATCAATTATAATCAATTTTAGTTAAAAAATCAAGATATGATCCAGTTGTTATTTAATAATATGAGAAATAGTACGGTGATATTTCCCTTTTTTTTTTTTTTTTTTTTGGTTTTTCGAGACAGGGTTTCTCTGTATAACCCTGGCTGTCCTGAAACTCACTCAGTAGACCAGGTTGGCCTCGAACTCAAAAATCTGCCTGTCTCTGCCTCCCAAGTGCTGGGATTACAGGTGTGCACCACCACTGCCTGGTGATATTTCCAATTTGAAATGAACCATACCCAAAGGGCAGTGAAAATGTTGGCATCTAGCCTGGGGATAGAAGATTTGCTTTTCTAGATCCTGTGATCATCTCATCCTACTTAGCAACAGATTATCAATTACAACTTTTCCAAGTTCTAAAGTGTTTGTTAATGAATTAATTTATACATTGAATTACTTTCTTTCCGTAGATACTCTGTCATTCAACCTGTGTTCTCTAGATTTTTAGACATCTGAAAACTCTGTGGTTCCTGAAAGGAGAGAGGAAAAAATAGCCCAAAGAATAAGGTTCTTTAGGAACGTAGAGTACGTTAAAATGTATTCTAACATTTCTCTACCTTTTAAAGCTAGACACTAACTTTTAAAAATTAGTCTTTGTACTCTGAAACTGTGGTTGAAGTACTTTGTGGAATTTTTTTGTTTGTTTGTTCTATGTTAGATACTTTGATTTGTTGCTTCTCTGTTCTAATTAGTCTGAAAAGTTTTGTACTATAATTGAAATATTTTCATTTATAGTTTTATTGCCTAATTTTATAATTATCATGTTTTAAAATCTTCAAGATGCAGCAGTTAAACAACATGGATGAAGTGTGCTACGACAGTGTTTTGAAACAAGTAAAGGCTGGACACCAGGTACATTGAGTTTATACTGTTTCTACGAAGTGCTTAATGAAAAACTGTAAATTTTTCAATCTTTACTTTTTCTGAATTCTGACTTTTCATTTCTTAATTGTTTTAGTTTAATAGATAGCTATATGAATCATATAAATATTCCTAAGTGATATTGATATCCTGATATTGATCCGACAAGGTATTTTGTTTGCCATTTTATTAAGTATTTAAGAAAAAGGTTGGCCTTTGCATTGCTGTTTCTTTTAATCTTTTTAAACAGCACAACCTCAAATCTCTATTCATACTTTAAATATTGTTAAGGATTTCATGATGTTATTTTTTATTGTTTTCATTAAGTATATTTGAAGTGTATTTAATAAACTTTGTATTGTTTAATTGTGTTTGGAAGTTGAACAGTTTAGGTCTGGGATGTAGCTCTGTGGTTGATAAGTGTGGTCCCCTAGCCAGTGGTGCTGTGGAGAAAAGATTTAAGTAGTCTTTTTTTTTTTTTTTAATTAACATCCCCATTTACCAAAATTCTTTAAGGAAAAAGTGGAATGATAAAACAACTTCAAACATCAGCTGTTTTCTGTTTTGGTTGTTGTTGGGGCTGGTCTTTGGGAAAGATTGATTGATCTGACTGATTGTTTTTAGAGGCGTGTTTCTCCATTTAGTCCTGGCTCACCTCAAACTCAGCTTCCTGTGTGTTGGGATTTCGGATTTGTCCATCCATACCTGGGTGTGTGATTTTACTAGAAGAGTTCAATTTATTTATTTAGATAATGATTTTTGAGTTGCTTTTTCTGACTATTTGTGATTTTTACTTTTTAAGAGGTTCACCTCTTAAAAATTGATATTTTCATTAGACAACTCAAAATCATTGGTAAAAATCAACCGTGAAGAAATATTTTACTAAGTTTTCCAAATATCTTAGTGGCTCTACTCTTAGCTTTTCATGATTTTAAAACTTGCAGAGATTATAATTACAACATATCTGTCTTTTCTTTCTTCCTTCTAACCCTTCCCATTTATCCCTCCTTACTCGTTTTCAAAGCCATGATGTCATTTTTCATTAGTTATTATTACGTGCATTTTTGTATGTGTACATACGTAAGTTTTCTCACGTCTGTGCAGTGTTACTTGTGTGTATGTTTTCAGATAGTCAGTCAGTATGTTCTTCCCTGGGGAAGACTGTTTCTTCCACTCTCAGTAGATCTTCTATAGTGTTGATGCCTTGTAGACTTTTCCCTGTCCACTTTTGTGTGTCTGTCGGTGTTATATTTGTTCAGCTTGTGCGTAGGCAGTCACGATCATGATGAGAGTTTTATGGGTGTAGCTGATCGGGAGATACAACCTCATAGCAAATCCCTGGTTCCTCTGGCTCTTAGAGTCTTCCTTCCCTACCTTCTACAGTGTTTCCTGAGCCATCGGTGCTGGAATGGTTTGTACATGTGTAGATATATCCATTGCTGTTGGCTCTACAATTCTGCTGTTTTGGTTGAGTGTGATTTTCTGCAATTATCTATCTTGGTTGTTTCAAAATGAAAACATGGTTTTGTGTACAGAAGAATTCTTTTCCTAGAGGCTGAATCATAATGTAGCTGTTGTATATGAGATGAGTCAGAACTAACCTGGACCTGAGATACATACCAGCCAGTAGAGCATGTCGTCTTTCTTAAAGAAGGAGTATCAGAATTTGTTTTTCTACTAACCATAATAGAATGAAGTATTGAGAATATTTGTTTGGTTGTTTAGATTTAATTCATTCATTTTATTTGGGGCTCCACATTTCCTTATCCTTTGACTTACTTTGCTTTGTATTATTTTGAGGCAAGGTCTCATGTAGCATAGGATGCCCTTGTGTTTCTGATCCTCATTGGCATTGCCTCTCAAGTGGTGAATCACAGGTGTCACCTTACCATTCCTAGGGATCTAACCCAGGGTTACCTACCTGCACGCGAGACAAATCACTCCATGGACTGAACTGCATCTGCAGTTCTCTATTTTTAACACAGAGGAACCGCTGATCTGCCCAGGTCCTGGGCGCAGGCTGTAGCCTGCAGCTTGGTGGTCTGCATCCCCAGATATCTTAAACTCAATATATCTCAGTACTGTTACCTGCTGTCGCTTGTCCTGTCAGACCTGGAGCGAGGATGGGGGTTGGGAACTCCAAGCACCGACTACCCCGCAGGGCACAGGACCCATGTCTGGCTGGCACCCAGATGAGCCCCCGATCTGCCCAGGTCCTGGGCACAGGCAGCAGCCTGCAGCTCAGGGGTCTGTGTCCCCACATATCTCTGTACCTGGGCCCGCTTTTCCTGTCAGACCCGGAGCGAAGATGGGGGCGGGGGGTGGCGGGAAAGGTCTTAAACATCTCTGAATGTGTCTAATAGACATTCCTAAATGTATGAATGGCAGTGATTCTAAATCTAGTCAGTTTGACTATGCAGATTGTCACAGTTATTAAGCTAATTAACCCAGTAGCTAATTTTCAATTATTAATTATCTCTCCATTGCTAATTGTAAATGTTTTCAGCTTTCTGTTGTAAATAATTTTGCTTAATCATTATATTTTCATTTATTTTCTTACTACTTTTCTGCTTAAATTTTTATTAATTCATTCCCTAAAATGGAATCAGAAGACATGGTACAATTTGTCATCTTGTTTGGATCCTGTGTTTTCCAAATAACTAGAAAAATTTTGTTGTAACAACAGACCTGAGAGTGTAAAGGATCCAGAAGCTTAAAAACTAATGAAATTTCTTTTAAGTAATGTTGACAGAATACTTTGATCTAAGGTTGTGACACAATGTTTTTTTCCTACTTCTTTTTTTTTTTTTTTCCAATTTTGTGGCATATAAGACAAAGTATTGTTATAAGAATGATTTTTTTTTCTTTTGGCTGGCAAATATTTTCTCCTTGTTCATTGCTAACTGTAACCTTAGACTTTGGTTTGGACTTGCACTCACTTTTATTAGAAAAATGCTTCCTCTCCAAATATTTTGTTTCAAACAGTGACCTTGTGGACAGTCCTTTGGCATGTATATACACGTATATACAATATATATGTATATATACACGCACACACACATATATACATATGTGTGTATATATATACATGTAAATACACATGTACATACATAATATCATATATATTCACACACATATCTACATATGATGACTTAGAATAATCACTTCTTATTCGGCTATATATACTCATATTTTTAGTTTAACTTATGGCCTTAAATTTCTTTCTTTTTTTTTTAATTGATATAGTCTTCGTTACATTTCAATTGGTAAAACCTTTCCTGGTTTTCCCTGAAAATCTACAACCCCTCTTCCCACCCTCTGCCCCTCCACCTGACCCACTCTCACCTTTCCTCCCCCCCCCATTTTCCTTTGTTGGGGCATCTATTGAGCCTTCACCTGACCAAGGACCACGCCTCCCACCGATGCCCAGCAAGGCATTCCACTGCCACAGTTTTGGCTGGAACCATGTGTACCCCTTGGTTGATGGTTTAGTCCCTGGGAGACCTGGGGCATCTGGATGGCTGACATCGATGTTCTTCCCATGGGGCTGTAAACCCCTTCAGCTCCTCTGGACCACCCTGCAGCTCCTCCATTGGGGACCCCATGCCCAGTCCAGTGTTTGGCTACTAGCATCTGCCTTTGTGTTTGTAAGGTTCTGGCCGGGCCCCTCCAGAGATAACCATGGAATGCTCCTTTTGGTATGCACTTCTTGTCGTCCATGATAGTGTCAGGGTTTGGTAACTGTTTATAGGATGAATCCCCAGGTAGGGCAGTCTCTGGGTGGCCTTTTCTTCAATCTCCACTCCACACTTTGTCTCCTTTATTGTTCCTGTGAGTATTTTGTTCTCTTTCTCAGAGGAACCAAAGCACCCTCACTTAAGTCCTCCTTCTTCTTGAGCTTCCTGTGGTCTGTGAATTGTAACTTGTTTATTTTGAGCTTTTGTGTTAACATCCACTTAAGCAGTGAGTGCATACCATGTGCATTCTTTTTGATTGGGTAACCTCGCTCAGGATGACACTTTAATAGTTCCATCCATTCGCCTAAGATGGCCCTAAAATTTCTTATAATTTTTCTTTATTGTTCAAAAATATGACATTCCATCAATAGAAATAATAACATTAAAGGTATGGTCTGCCTAAAAGTTTTCAATCTAAATATTGTTTTTAGTATTTTTTATGCAGTGTTCTTACAGATTTTTGGTCAGTGGAATAGATCATACTGAGAAAGATTAGGCGTGACATGTTTTGTCATCTTCATAAACTTTGTCATAAATGCAGTTTGATTGTGGTTTTCTTTCCTCATAGAGAGTATGTTGTTAGTGGTGTGGGGAAGATCAGAAATAGGATACACTGGAACTTTTCCTGTTGCTTGACATTAGCATTTAAGCCAGTGCTTTCATATTATAAACATTCTCCTGGGAAGATTACATGAAAGCAGTCATAATACAGCAGAGAGTGCTTTGTAACCTGAAGAGCTCCATTCTTTTCAGTTCTTTCTGTTTTCTCTAAAAATTTGGAAACTGCCCGAAGCAAATCTTTCATTGTATCTGTTTTTTAAAAGGTGTTGCCCATTTAATCCTTGTGTTTGCAAGTTAATCTGTAATAATTTAGCTTGAGAAGTAGAAGCATTCTGCTGTATGCCGCTGAAGTGTGGCTACACTGACAGTTGCTCTATGGGTGTTTGGAAAGCAAGGTTTTTATCTTGGAAGCTGGAGTTGCCAATTTCAACATGTGGAGCAACACTTGATGTCATTACACTGCTTGGCCTGTCATTCAGTCTCCCCTACAGCAACATGAGTAGGAATTTCCAAAGGCTTTCAGGCTTCAAAAATCCTTTTTTTTCCTTAAGAGATACCTTGAGTATTCCGAGCTTTTGGGCTAATATCCAATAATCAGTGAGTGCGTACCATGTGTCTTCTTTTGTGATTGGGTTACCTCACTCAGGATGATATTTTCTAGTTCCATCCATTTGCCTGTGAATTTCATGAAGTCATTGTTTTGATAGCTGAGTAGTACTCAATTATGTGAATGAACCACAGTTTCTGTATCCATTCTGCTGTTGAAGGACATCTGGGTTCTTTTCTGCTTCTGGCTATTATAAAAATGGTTGCTGTGAACATAGTACAGCATCTGTCCTTAATTACATGTTGGAGCATCTTTTAGGTATATGTATATATAGAGTATATATGTATAGAGTATTATACATAGAGTATTATAGCTGGGTCCTCAGGTACTATTATGTCCAATTTTCTTAGGAACTGCTAAACTGATTACCGGAGTGATTGTACCAGCTTGCAATCCCACCAGCAACGGGGGAGTGTTCTCCTTTCTCCACATCCTTGCCAGGATCTGCTGTCTTTGTCTTACCCATTTTGAGTGGTGTGATGTGGAGTTTTTGATCTTACCCATTTTGAGTGGTGTGATGTGGAATCTCAGGGCTGTTTTGATTTGAAGCTCTCTGATGACTATGGATGTTGAACATTTCTTTAGATGCATCTTGGCCATTTGATATTCCTCACTTGAAAATTCTTTGTTTAGCTTCTTGTACCCCATTTTTTAAATGGAGTTATTTGATTCTCTGGAATCTAACTTCTTGAGTTCTTTGTGTATATTGGATATAGTCCTCTATCAGTTGTAGGATTGGTAAAGATCTTTTCCCAATCAGTAGGTTGCTGTTGTGTCCTATTGACAGTGTCCTTTGCCTTACAGAAGCTTTGCAATTTTATGAGGTCCCATTTGTTGATTCTTGACTCCGAGCATAAGCCATTGGTGATCTATTCAGGAAATTTTCCCCTGTGCCCATGTGTTCAAGGCTCTTCCCCACTTTCTCCTCTACTAGTTTCAGTTATCTGGTTTTATGTGGAGGTCCTTGATCCACTTGGACTTGAGCTTTGTAGAAGCAGATAAGAATGGATCAATTTGCATTTTTTACATGCTGACCACCGGTTGAACCTGCACCATTTGTTGAAAATGCCATGTCTTTTCCACTGGATGGTTTTAGCTCCTTTGTCAAAGATCAACTGACCATAGATGTGTGGGTTCATTTCTGGGTCTTCAGTTCTCTTCCTTTTATTTACCTACCTGTCTCTGTACCAATGCCATGCAAATTTTTTTGTTTGTTGTTGTTGTTTTTTTAGTCACTATTGCTCTCTAATACAGCTTGAGGTCAGGGATGGCAATTCCCCCAGAAGTGCTTTTATTGATGAGAGAATAGTTTTTGCTCTCCTGGGTTTTTTGTTATTCCAAATGAATTTGCAAATTGCTCTTTCTAACTCTGAAGAATAGAGTTGGAATTTTGAAGGGGATTGCATTGAATCTGTAGATTGCTTTCTGCAAAATGGCCATTTTTACTGTATTAATCCTGCCAATCCATGAGTATGGGAGA
Source organism: Apodemus sylvaticus (assembly GCF_947179515.1). Lineage (NCBI taxonomy): Eukaryota > Metazoa > Chordata > Mammalia > Rodentia > Muridae > Apodemus > Apodemus sylvaticus. Next base: position 53,777,373 of record NC_067490.1, read on the forward strand.
TCTTTCCATCTTCTTCGATTTCGTTATTCGGAGACTTGAAGTTCTTTCAGATCTTTCACTTGCTTAGTTAGAGTCACACCAAGGTATTTCATATTATTTGTGACTATTGTGAAGGATTTCATTTCCCTAATTTCTTTCTCAACCTTTTTATCCTTTGAGTAGAGGAAGGATGTGATATGTTTGAGTTAATTTTATGTCCAGTCACTTTGCAGAACTTGTTTATCAGGTTTAGGAGTTCTCTGGTGGAATTTTTTGACATCCCTTAAATATACTATCATATTATCTGCAAATAGTGCTATTTTGACTTCTTCCTTTCCAATTTGTATCTATTTGACCTCCTGTTGTTGTCTAATTGCTCTAGCTAGAACTTCATGTACTGTATTGAATAGGTAGGGAGAGAGTTGGCAGCCTTGTCTAATCTCTGATTTCAGTAGGATTGCTTCAAGTTTCTCTCCATTTAGTTTGATGTGTGCGACTGGTTTGCTGTATATTGCTTTTACTATGTTTAGTTATAGGCCTTGAATTCCTGATTTTTCCAGGATTTTTACCATGAAGGAGTGTTGAATTTTGTCAGATGCTTTCTTAGCCTCTAGTGAGATGATTATATGAAGCTCAAGAAGAAGGAAGACCAAAGTGTGGGTAGTTCAGTCCTTCTTAGAAGGGGGAACAAAATTACTCACAGGAGGAAATACAGAGACAAAGTGTGGAACAGAGACTGAAGGAAAGGCCATCCAGAGATGATCCCACCTGGGGATCCATCCCATGCTGATACACCAAACCCAGACATTATTGTTGATGCCAAGAAGTGCTTTCTGACAGAATCCTGATATAGCTCTCTCTGGAGCAGCTCTGCCAGAACCTGACAAATAGAGAGGAGGATGCTTGCAGCCAACCATTGGACTGAACATGGAGTCCCCAATGGAGAAGTTAGAGAAAGGACTGAAGGAACTGAAGGGGTCTGCAGCCCCATAGGAAGGACAACAATATCAACCAACCAGAGCTCCCCAGAGCTCCCAGGAGCTAAACCATCAACCAAAGAGTACCCATGGCTTCATAGGTAGCAGAGGATGGCCTTCTTGGACATCAGTGGGAGAAGAGGCCCTTGGCCCTGTAGGTGGTTCAGTTCCCCAGTGTTGGAGGATACTAGTGTGGGCAGGCAGGAGTGGGTAGGTGGGTGAGCAAACTTGCAGTAGGAGGGAGGATGGGATAGGGGGCTTCTGGAGGGGAAACCTGGTTAGGAGATAACATTTGAAATGTAAATAAGGAAAATATCCAATAGAAGAAAAGAAAAAGAGATACCTTGACTTTGCACTGTTACATCTGTACTTTCAGAAGGTCAGCAAAGAACAGTACAGTAGTTTCAGTAGAGTTGCTAACTTCTGTTTTTCCCTCATGGTTAAGGTCGAAGTCACTTTCTCTGTTGTCTCCAGCTGTATACGAATTTCCAAATGATAGTTTTAAATATATGAGTTTGTATACATCTGCTTGTGAAAAGTGAAGAATGTATAGTTCAACCTTTTCTAAAATGTGGACAGGCACATCAGCTAATTCTGTCTGCTTCTGCTCATTGAACAGTAGAACTCTATGTGCTTTTTTCCCTGAGAGACTTTCTATCTAAAGGTTTTATTGTACATATAATCATAATAAGGTATAGAGTTATGGATTTATGTATGGATCAGTACTAGTTAGCTAGTTATATTGTAAGATTTGTTCCTGGAACTTTGACAGGTCTAACTTCACATTAGCATATTATCATTGAACCTCCAGCTACTTATTCAATAGATGTCCCTTTCTTTGTTAGTAAAGACACATCTAAATTTTAATTCTATTTTTTTAAGCCAGTCTTTTCTAGTCCAAGGTAACTAATTGAAGTTCCCTGTGTCTACCGCATGCCCCCCACATTTCCTACTTTAAAACAATAGTAACATACAAACAAACAAAACACACTTCACTGAATAAATCTAACTTGATTTGTTTCCTTTCTGTGAGATTGTCTGGTAGTTTGGTTTCTCACAGTACTATGATTTTCTTTGAGCAGTTACTTTTTAGATTAGTAGTAAGATTGAAACTGAGGCTGGTTTGTTTGTTTGTTTGGTTGGTTGGTTGTTTTGTTTTGTTTTGTTCTGTTTTTAAGGTTGATGATTCTTAGGAAACAAAGGTCTGTTCCTGCTAAATAATTAACAGTTTCTTCTTACATTTTTGTTGAGTAAATTAGAAAAGAGATGTCCCCTGTTCAGAAGCCATGCTGCTATTCCTGTGTATGCTTTATTCTATGGGTTTCAGGACCCCAGTCCTCTAAATATGTGCATTCATGTACTTAATAGTCTTTACGTGTAGCTGTGCCTTAAAAGTATTGACAACGGTAGGAGGCAGTTGTGTTCCACTCAGGCATGTGTGCTGACAGATGGAGAAAACCTTTTCCCGTTGATTTTCAACATTCCTACTCTGCAGGACTTCAAGCTTTTCTTGGCTACTGGGAAATTAAAAGTTGGCGACTCAGCCTTTAATTTTGATCCATCTGTTCAAACTAATGAGACATCTCATTTATAAGCTTTTCTTTGTGTTACCAAATACAAGTACAGCTTTATCATTCTTCTTAATAATTTACCTCCTCCTGTGTAACTTGCAGAATGGGAAAATAATTGATGACTAAATTCTTTTGAGATTTTCTTTTTCTACAAACTTTGTTACAATGATAGGAAGACAAATTAGGAACTTTCCCCAATTATAATACATTTAATAAGCATTAAATTCTCATTAAATTTCCAAAATAAAATCAGATCCTTATTTAGTATCCTTTTATCCAAAAATCTACCTTCTGTTTGACAGAAGACTTTATTAAGTAGGACCCAAAACCTTTAGCTTTGGGTTAAAACTAAACACCAGTCTTTATTTATTTTATACATGAATCTTATTATTTTTTCTTTCATTGTTTACAGCTGCTTTTATTTTGAGTTATAAAAAATTCTCTTAAAATTGATGAATAACTAGATAAATATTCTCTCTGAAGAGATTGATTTTGAGGTTTGTGTGTGTGTGTGTACATCTACGTACATGTGTACACGTACATACCTACATATGTACATGGGACCACAGAGGTTGGCATCAGGTGTCTTTCTCAGTTGTTGTTACTATATTTTTTGAGACCTTAGAGTTACACATTTATCTAAGTTTGCTGTCCAGGTCATTTGCTCTCCCTTGTAACTTTTAGAATGGGAAAATAATTGATACTTTCACACCAATCCACCACTGCCTACCCTGAGCTGGGATCATAGGACAATTCAGCTGTGCCTTGCCTGGCTTTTTACATGGGTGTGGAGATCAGAACTTAAGCTCTCCTGCTTACCGAATTGAGCTACTTTTTTAGCCCTTGTTGCTTAGCATTATTTCTCAGGTTTATCATACACAATCAAAATAAATTCCTTGTGCTGGCTTTCATGATGGAAATTAACAATGACTGACATCCTCGTCTATGAAAGCTTTTATTTTCCATATGTAAGTATCTGATTCCTTTTGCCTTTCTTTCACATTAAATCATTTAAGATGATTTCCTTGTGTATGATGTTGGACGCTGCTTTCTTTGTTCCCCCTGACCCCATGAGATGTTGCCTTAAAGACATATACAGGTAAGTTCTTAAAGATACTTCTCCTTAATCTTTACTACAAATGATGGTAGCTCACGCACACATACAAAGTCTAGTTTTGAAGTATAAGAAAATTTAAATGTGACTTCGTAGAACAAGTTGGATAGTGTTTCTTCTGTTTCTATTTTGTGGAATAGTTTGAAGAGTATTGGTGTTAGGTCTTCTTTGAAGGTCTGATAGAATTCTGCACTAAAATCATCTGGACCTGTGCTTGTTTTGATTGGAAGACTTGCTACGACCCCTTTTATTTCTTTAGGAATTATGGGATTATGTTCACAGCAGCACTATTTATAATAGCCAGAATCTGGAAAAGAACCCAGATGTCCCTCAGCAGAGGAATGGATACAGAAAATGTGGTATATATACACAATGGAGTACTATTCTGCCATTAAAACAATGAATTCATGAAATTCTTAGACAAATGGGTAGAACTGGAAAATATCATCCTCAGTAAGGTAACCCAATCACAAAAGAACACTCATGGTATGCACTCACTTATAAATGGATATTAGCCCAGAAGCTTGTAATACCCAAGACATATTTCACATATGTGATGCCCAAGAAGGAGCAAGAACAAAGTATGGATCCTTGGGTCCTTTGTAGAAAGGGAAAAAAAATATACCCACAGAAGGAGATACAAAGACAAAAGGGGGAGCAGAGTCTGAGGGAAAGACCATTCAGAGGATTTGATTTATAGGTGTGTGTCTTCTTACACTAAGATCCAAATTACAAGGCCTGTGTCTTCCACCCTTAAGAACTAGATCAAAGATATGCGACTTCCTACCTCAAACATGCCTACTAGAATTGGATTTACCCACTTCAATCTAAATAGTAATCTCTCATATGTGTGTCCCCAATATCTGGATAATTAGGTCTTTCCAGATACAGTAAAGTTAACATGCAAGAATAGCTTTGAAAAAATACCCAGTGCATCCTTGAACATCTAATTCTCTACCTTCATTTCCCAAGTTGTGCAGGTATGTATCCCCACACTGCATGATGATGGAGATACACATCAAACACAGCACTCCACACATGCCATGGAAGCACTATACCAGCTGAGCTACATTCACAGAACAGCACAAAGATTTCAGAAGTGGAACCACCTGCAGATTTTTTTTTTGTTTCTTCTGATGTGTGTAGGAGCATGTGGGTGGTGGGGTGGGGATGTTTATGTATGTACCGGATTGTACAATGAGAAGCCTGAAGTTGGCGTCGGGAATCATCCTCAGTTTCTCTCCACTCTATTGCTTGAGGTAGAATCTCTCTCTCTCTCTCTCTCTCTCTCTCTCTCTCTCTCTCTCTCTCTCTCTCTCTCTCCCTCTCCCTCTCCCTCTCCCTCTCCCTCTCCCTCTCCCTCTCCCTCTCCCCCTCCCCCTCCCTCTCCCTCTCCCTCTCCCTCTCTTTTTTGCAGATATACTGGTTTAATTTTTTTTTAATATTTTTTATTTTCTTTGTTTACATTCCAAATGATTTCCCCTTTCCCAGATCCCTCCTCCCCATATGTCCCATAAACCTTCTTCTCTCCATCCCTTCTCCAATCACCTCCCTCCTTTTTCTCTGTCCTTGTATTCCCCTCCAATGCTAGATCAATCCTTTCCAGGATCAGGACCCTCTCCATACCCCATACTTCATGGGAGTCATTTGTTATGCGATTTGTGCCTTGGATATTCAGGGCTTCTGGGCTAATTAATATCCACTTATCAGAGATTGCATTCCATGTGTATTCTTTTGTGATTGGATTACCTCACTTAGGATGATATTTTCCAGATAAAACCATTTGCCTAAAAATTTTGTGAATTCGTTGTTTCTAATTGCTGAGTAGTATTCCATTGTGTAAATATACCATATTTTCTGTATCCATTCCTCCTTTGAGGGGCATCTGGGTTCTTTCTAGCTTCTGGCTATTATAAATAAGGCTGCTATGAACATAATGGAGCATGTGTCTTTATTGCATGCCGGGGAATCCTTTGGGTATATGCCCAGGAAAGGTATAGATCTGGTTAATCTGGCCATACAGCTTGTTCTGGGAATGTGCTGTCTTTGACTTCCAAACCACAGGAATTAGGAACAGTTTCCAGCCTACTTGGTGTTTGGGTTCTAGGGATCCAAGCTAGGGTCTTCACACTTGCTCAGCAGGTTTTTTAACTATTATGCAATCTCTTTAGCTTAGAATGTTGATTGGGTTGTGTTTTGTTTTTTGTTTTCAAGACAGGGTTTATGTGTGTGTGTGTGTGTGTGTGTGTGTAGCCCTGCTGTCCTGGAAGTAGCTCTGGAGACTAGGCTGTCCTCAAACTCTTAGAGATCCTGCCTGAGATGTCTCCTGATTGGTGGAATTAAAGGCATGTGCCACCACTGCCCGGCTCCGAAATTATAATTTTGAAACTCTTAATTACATTGCCCATATTAATCATAATATCCTGATCTTCAATACTGCCCAGCTCTGATTTTATATTTTAGAAACTCTTATTACTAGGGAAATGAAATCAAAACAACCCTGAGATTTCACCTTACACCAGTCAGAATAGCTCAGGTCAAAACTGGGGAGACAGCAAGTGTTGGCGAGGATGTGGAGAAAGAGGAACACTCCCCCACTGCTGGTGGGGCTGTAAGATGGTACAACCACTTTGGAAATCAGTCTGGTGGTGTCTTAGTCAGGGTTTCTATTCCTGCACAAATATCATGACCAAGAAGCAAGTTAGGGAGGAAAGGGTTTATTGAGCTTACACTTCCATGTTACAGTTCATCACTAAAGGAAGTCAGGACTGGAACTCAAGCAGGTCAGGAAGCAGGAGCTGATGCAGAGGCCATGGAGGGATGTTTCTTACTGGCTTGCTTCCCCTGGCTTGCTCAGCCTGCTGTCTTACAGAAGCCAAGAGCACCAGCTCAAAGGTGGAACCACCCACAAGGGTCCTCCCCACTTGATCTCTAATTGAGAAAATGCCCCACAGCTGGATCTCATGTAGGCACTTCCCCAACTGAAGCTCCTTTCTCTGTGATGACTCCAGCCTGTGTCAAGTTGACACACAAAACTAGCCAGTACAATTGACCCCTTGTTAAATTGACACACAAACACATCACTATTAAGCCTCAACTCTTACTTTCTTATTCATCCCCAAGATCTAAATTACTTTAAAAGTCCCACAGTCTTTACATATTAAAAGTTCAATCACCTTAAAATGTCCAATATCTTTAAAATTCAAAGTCTTTTAAAAGTTCAAAGTCTTTTAACTGTGGGCTCCACTAAAATACTTTCTTCCTTCAAGAGGGAAACATATCAGGGCACAGTCACAACCAAAAGCAAAACTCAAACTCCATAAGTCCAGTGTCTGGGATCTAACTCTCTAAGACCTGCCCATTTCTCTCCATCCCTTTTCCTCTTGCACGTTCACATGCAATCCTAGCAACCTTTAGTTATCCAGGACTGCATAGACAATGTCACAGTTAGTCTTCGTATTCCTGTCCTGCCACTTTTCTTGTTCTCTGCACTCTAAAGCTCCCTCAGAGCTTGTGAGACAATAAAATATCTGCATGACCCACTTGAAATGCTTTATTATGTCTCATGACACTTTTACTATTATTTCACCTAATCCTTTCTGTCAGAAATGTTCAATTGTCCTATTTCTCTGAATTTAAGATCATCTGACATAGCTTCTTCATTATAATTAACAATTGTATCACAGGTGATTTTATGTTACTATCTTGTTCTTTTAGTACCTTTTCAATGCTTTTAGCAACTTACATTTTAGAGGAGATTTTCACCTTTCCAAAATACAGCTTTTAAAAATACTCTAAAATTATCTTGAGACTTTATATATAGCATTTGCTTAATGAACTGTATAGTGTTCTCATTTACACAAAGAATGCTTCTTATAGGAAGTACTAGTATCATCACGTCTGAGGATTAATACCTTCCTAGAATAGGCAAGTAAGTGTACTGATATAAAAAAAAAAAAGACTAGCAAGTCCTGCTCCCTTTATGTGGCTTATCTAGGGCTCTTCCTATGAGGTATATTTAATTATCTTCAAAGGTATACAAGTATATACTTGGGGAAAGTTTTTGTTCATTGTGAGGCCTTTTCTCCTTTTTTCTTGCCATGTGCATGTGTGTGTGCTGTGCCTGAATGTGTGCATACATGTTGGTATGTATGTGTATGCTGTTATCCTCACTTTTACAATTTCATACTGCAAGTTCTTTGCATTGAGACAGTACTTACCACTGTCCTTTCAATGTGTATTTTCTGTGCCTCTTGCCAATGCATAATTATGTGCTTGCTGATGTAGTACAGAGAAGGACAATTAGCTTATTTGTATTTATTTGAAATTTTAGGTTTTTCCAAGATTTAATTGATTTGGATAAAATATTTCTACCTCAGAAATCAAATATATTAGTTTATAGAACCCCAGTAATGATTTAATAAAGTTGACTAGGAATGTATATCTTCTCATCTGATGAGAAATACAAAATCTAGGGGCAGGAGAGATAGCTCAGTGGTTAAGAGTACTGACTTTTCTTCCAAAGGTCCAGAGGTCAATTCCCAGTAACCACATGGTGGCTCACAACCATGTATAATGGGATCTGATGCCCTGTTCTTGTGTGTCTAAAGAAAGTGATAGTGTAATTACATACATAAATGAATAAATAAATCTTAAAACATAAGAAAGTCAGACAGACTGTGCCTGCCTATTAGTAAAGATCCACTATAAATGTATTATTTGAGAAAATTATGTTTGCATATTTAAGACTCATGGTGACTTTTTTGAGGTCATTCAAAGAGGTCTTAGAAATTCATTTTATTTTTTTTATATTTTCTTGAAATCAGAATAGGTTTTATAGTGTTCCAAAATAATGGGCTTCTAAATTTAATTTATAAAAGGAATTGTTATCAGATAGCTCTTTAATGAATTATATTTACATGAGGAATGTAATTGTTGGTTTTGCTTAATTTCTTCTGCACAATAGATATTGCTATTAGTAACAAAGGAGACAAAATTTGGCTATTTTGGGTATCAGTAAAATGTTTTTTCTTTGTGATACTACTTTATAACAAGAAAGGCTTCACTATTCTGTTTATTATCCTCTAGAGTATTGACCTAGGTTGAGTAGTGAATTAAATATGTTGAAGGATATGCTGTGGCAACAAATTAGAAGATATTTTAGATTAGATCGTACTTTTCAAATATTAGTTATATTTGATGTCTTTCATAAAGTCATGAGCAAGGTACCTGGAATGTTAGAACTATGATTTTTTTCAGTCTTCATTAAATTAAACATTACAATTAGATTATATTCACTATATAACATTTGAGACCCTCATTTTTGTCTCTAGGAGCTATGATAATGCATGTAATAAGTATATGAAAACTGAAATTCTAAAAGATCAGTTTCCAAATTTGCATTTCATGAAGTGCTGAGAACCTTTTGTTTTCCATCTTGATGAATTCCAGACTTTTTCACATACATGGAGCAATATATTTATCTTTTTATGTTTGATTTATTTTACTTTCCCCTGTTGTAGCATATATAATGACTTGTGTCATGTAGATGCTGTTTTGTTTATGTTTGTGTATTGATGGACACTAGTATTATTTATACCTCAGGGCTATTCTTGAGGAAGCTTTGAAAACATTTGCATCTAAATATCTAGTGGGATATTCATTTTTACTTCTTTTGCATATTTACCTAGGAAGGAAATGGTAATTATGTTTAATGTATCAAGAAATACATAAGCTTTTGACAAAAACTGTGCCTGTTTATATTTTCCATAGTACTGTGAGAGTTTCATGACACTCATGGTTAAACAGAAAGTGCAGTTCAAATCAGACCTGACAATATCTCCATATCCTCTTCCTCTTTCTTTGTAAAAATACAGCTATTTTAATTTTTCTCTCTCTCTCTCTCTCTCTCTCTCTCTCTCTCTCTCTCTCTCTCTCTCTATCTCCTTCCCTCTCTCCCCCCATCTCTCTCTCTCTTTCTCTGTGTGTGTGTGTGTTATCAAGATTTTTTTCTGTCTTCTTTTTTTCTTTTTCTTTATTAGATATATTCCTTATTTGCATTTCAAATGATTTTCCCTGGATCCCCCCCCCCGCCCCCGAAAGTCCCATAGGTCCTCTTCCCTCCCCCTGTTTCCCAATCCACCCCTTCCCACCTGTCCAGGTATTCCCCTACACTGCTGCCTTGAGCCTTTCAAGGACCAAGGGCCTCTCCTTCTTCTTCTTGGGCATTATTTGATGTGTGAATTGAAGAAAATAAATGAGTAAAAATACATGGAGTATGTTTTCTGTTAGCCAAGTACTCCTAGATATAGAACCTACTCTTGGGTATGGTTAATATACCCAATGTTACTCATTTGGAAAAAACTGATTTTCTCTTTCCCAACAGGTCTCAGTTGCAAAACGCTTCTTGACTTGTAGTTGTACTTTGTTCCTACTTATTCTCCTTTTTGTTGGATTTTTGTCTGGTTTAAATTTCTGTATGCTATTATAGTCTCTAAGTGCATCAGTCCTGTTGTTTCTCGAAGAAGCTGTTTCCTTGGAGTCATCCACCATTTCAGGACTGTTACAGTCTTTCTGCCTCATCTTCTGCATAGATCCCTGAGCCTTGAGGGAAAGGGTATTATGCAGACATCCCACTTAAGGTCTAGTTCTTCAGAGTCTCTCCCTCCCTGCTTGTCGTCCATTTTAGTGGGTCTTTAGTAAGCCTTGACTCTAGGGAGAAGCTGCTCTGATGAGGATTTAGTAGTTCAGTGAATGATTGGTATAACCATATATCCTTAGGGGTCACTTTATTGTTACGTTTACTTAGAATAATGGCAGTTTTTTTCCCTGGGCCAATGACATGTAGTCTCAGGTTCTTGGCCCCATTAACAGTATCCTGTATGGATTCTATGTCATTGAACAGGCCTTAAGTCAAGTAAAAAGTAACTGGTTACTCTCATAACATGTATGCTACCATAGGTAGACAGGTTGTTTTTATACCTTGCAAGATTGGTAGTGTTCAAAGTGCCTTTCAGCTACATAAACACGTAGTAGGGATGAAGCTGCTAGTTGGATATCAACTCAGTTTCTTCATGTTTGAAGATAAAAGTAAGTGGAATCTTTAACAATAGGTTCTTTCTGTCAAGTGCAGAGAGTAACTGTAGCATTGGCTATAGCCTGTAACGTTTTGTTGGGAGAGGAGTCTATAGGATGCCTTTAGCTAGTACCTGGAATGTAAGAGATTCCTGACACTGGTTTTATTAATACTGTATGTATATGGTTGGAGAATTGTCTCTTTGATTATATAGTAATTATACTTCAATATCTTTGATATATATATATATATATATATATATATATATATATATATATATATAATATTTGTATATTAAAAAGGATTTACAGTAGTGGGTTTCCATATCATTTTTCAAAAGGTGCTTAGTGTTAGTTGTTCCTCCATATAGTCCCTGCCTCCCCCCCATTCCTTTCCCTATTTTAAACTCTTTTATTTTTGTTTTCCCTTGTCCCTTTGTATACTGTATTCTATTTCTCCTTTCTTGGAATATCCCCTCAATTCTTCCTGGTCCATTACTAGCAACTCAACAAAACATATGTCTAAAGCTAAGGGCTGCCATCCACATATAGAACATGAAACGTTTCCTTTCTAGGTCTGAATTATCTTACTTAGGATGATTGTTTCTAGCTCTTCATTTACCTGCAAATTTTATAGTTTCGTTTTTCCTAACAACTGAATAATATTCTGTTGTATAAATATACCATTTTTTTATTATCCATTTTTGAGTTGATAGGCATCTGGGCTATTTCTAATTTCTGAATGTTAGGAATAGAGTGGTAACAACTTGCATAGATTTCTGTAGTTAGATGTAGAATTCATCGGTTGTATACCCAAGGGTAGGATAGCTGGATCTTCTCATAGATTGGCTTTTAATTTTTTTAAAGGATTTTCAGAGTGGTTGTACCAGTTTATACCCTATCCCAGCAATATATAGATGTTCTCCTTTTCTCACATCCATTCCAGCATCCACTGTCATTTGTTTTATTCATCTTGGCCACTCTGACTAGTGTAAGAATGAATCTCAAAGTAGTATATTTTCACTTTTTTTGGCTAAGGATCTTGAACATTCTTTTATTGTCTCTCTGCTATTGATGTTCATCTTTTGAGAACTCTGTTTAGTTCTATGTCTCATTTTAAGGTAGGTTACTTGTTTTCGTGATGTTCACTTTTTTTTAGTTCTTTGTAAGAAACTCCAAATATTTCTATTAAACTCAGGTACAGGAGAGGATATCTACTCCAGACCTGTTTTTATAATATGTATAGTCTTAACTAAAGCAGTAAAACCACAGGGCAAGATCAAGGGAATACAAATAGAAAAGGAGAAAACCAAAGTATCCTTATTTGGAGATGATATGATTTCATATCTTTAAAAAAAAACAAAAAAAAAAAAACAGGACAAACAAACAAAAACTAAAGGACTTACCCAAGGAAATTACACATAAATACTTTCACAAAAGTAGCAGGATGCAAGATTAATGCGCAAAATTTAATAGCCTGAAAAAGAAATCAGTCAACTGGTACATTTCATGGTATGTGTGTGAGAGAGGGAGGGGGAGAGAGAGAGAAGTGGGGAGAGAGGGAGAGAGGAATGGAAAGATGGCTCAGTAGGTAAGACCACAGAATACTCCTCTAGATAACTGGGATTCAATTCCCAATACCCAAGTGGCTCACAACTATCTCTAACTCCAGTTCAGTGGGATCTGACACCCTCTTTTGGCCTACATAGGCACCAGGCACACAAATCATGCCAAATATACATGCAGGAAGAACACACATATGTAAAAGTAAATAAGTCAGTTTAAAAATAAATTTTAAATTTCAAGATATAGTCACTGAACTGGTGATAGATAAATTTTAGGGCTTGTTTTGTTTTTGAGAAAAGATTTTCCTATGTCCTCTAGTTGGTCTGGCACTCAATCTATCCACCAAGTTAGTATCCAGCTCACAATTCTTTTGCCTCAGCCTTCTTAGTGCCGGGATTCCAAGTGTGAGTCGCTAGATGCACCTTAATAATAGGAGATAGACACATCATTCCCCTTCTCTATTGATTTCCATTACTGCTAATATGCAAATGTCTGTTTTCATCCACCTTTATTACTAGTGTTTGTTGGTTTGCTGTTGTGAGTTTGTTGTTGTGAGAGTAGTAATTCTCAGTGGATAGGGTGATACTTCAAGTGTAATTTATTTTGATATTTTCTCAGTGACTAATGATAGTTGGATCATTTTATGGTGTTCTTTAATATTTTTTTTTAGAATTGTCTATTTCAATTACTTATGGTAAAGTATTACATAATCTCGTGATCTCTGCTTTGCATTTGTTGTCTCCTTCTCCGCTTATGTTTTTATCCAATGCCATCCAAGGTCCTGTTTTTGTTTTTTCTTTGTTTTTGGAAGCTTACATAGTTCTTTATTATCTCTTAAGTTGCTAGTATAATGCTTCCAGTTTGCCATATTTTTTTTTGCAAGTTTGCTTTGGCAGTTTGTTGTCTTTTATATTTTAATATAAAGTTTAGAATTCTTTATTCTAGTTCTGAAAAATATGTGTTATTTTTATTAAGGATTGTATTGAACTCTTAGTCATTTCCAGTAGTTTAGACATTTTAATAATGAAAATTTTAATTGTAACATATCTGAGGGGAAAAAAAACTAGAAAGCAAAGAATTATCATTGCACAGTTTTGAGATTGTGTAGGCATGTGTATTTCTGTGTCTTTGGTCTATGTTAAGTAGGAATTGTTATTTCTGGCGTATGGTAAGGCAGAAGTGAGGCATGGATGGTAAATCAAAAGTGTTCACCTCATGTAGGCTAGGAAACAGAAAGGAAACAAGGCGTTGTTCTGCTTTCTCTGTGCTCTCAGAAAGTTCTGCTTTCCCCTGTAAGAGTCTACTGTGTCCAAACAATTCTCCTAGTCCACCTCTCACAGTGTTAGCTAGCATGCAGGAGCAACAAGCTGTAGGCTGATCCCTTAAACATTAGGCCTTTGGGGAATATAGTTTAAGGTCAAAACTATAGCATTTTACTCCAGGCTTAAGTCTTTTACCCACATTACCATGCAAAATGTGTTCTATCTATCTACAATGTAATATGTAATGATTCGCTATTCCAGCATTGTTCGAAAGTCTGTCCAAATTCTCTTTCTACTTCCAGTCAAAATTTAGTTGTCCATACTTATAAGAATAAAAACAGTAAGTCATAACCCCAGAATATAATCTTAAACATTACCATATAAAAGTCAAGGAACAGAAAAATATGGAAGGCTAAGACTGTGATACAAATCATATCCATTTTTCATATAGACAGATGACCTTTCTTAAATTTGTATGTGAGTAAAAGCATAATGAATGATGCTTTCAAGAGAGAAATGTACAAGCTGCACTCCAAGTTTTACCGAATACATTCATTAGCATGTAAATCACTTCATGGATCTATAATGAATAAGTCATGTTGCTGAATTTTAACTTCCCCTTATCATGTCTTTTTTTTCAATTAAATGTTGGCTAATTCAGAAATTGGAGATTTTCTTTTGAAACTTTAATAATAATTTTTAATTTGTGGTTTCCAGGCTACTATTACATTTCATCATAAAAAATTGAAATATTTAATAACTTTTTTTTCATCATTTTAGGTGATGGTATTTGTACATGCTCGCAATGCCACTGTAAGGACAGCTATGTCTCTAATAGAGAGAGCAAAAAATAGTGGCCAGATTTCCTGCTTTCTACCCACCCAAGGACCAGAGTATGGACATGCATTAAAACAGGTGAGTGCCAGGAACCAGTGCACACGGTGTTTGTGGTACCTAGGTCTTAATAGAAAATGTATAATCTGAGAAGTTAATGTTACAGAGTCATTAACTTCTGAGACACTTAATCTTTTTTATACATTTGGGTTTCACTTTCTGTGATGGAAACACAGTGAGCAAAAAGCAGGTTAGAGAAGAAAGGGTTTATTCAGCTTACAGTTCCACACTGCTGTTTAGCCCCAAAGGAAATCAGGACAGGGCAGGGTCCTTGAGGTAGGAGTTGCTGATGCAGAAGTCAAGGAGTGGTGCTGCTTACTGGATTGCTTCCCCTCAACTTGCTAGGATTGCTTTCTTAATTTCTTTTTTTTTTTAATTTTATTTAATCTTTTTTTATACTCTAGATTTTTATTCCCCCTCTTGATCTACCCTCTTGACTATTCCACGTCCCATACCTCCTTCCCGTTTCCACGAAGATGTCTCTCCTCCAATCTCTACCCTACCAAACCTCCATACTCCCCAGAGCTTCAGGTTTCTTGAGGATTAGGTGCATCTTCACTGACTGAGGCCAGACCAGACAGTCCTCTGCTGCATATGTGTTAGGAACCTCATATCAGTTGGTATACGCTGCCTGGTTGGTGGCTTAATGTCTGAGAGTTCTTTGGGTTCCAGATTAATTGAGACCTCTGCTCCTCCTACAGAGTCACCTTCCTCCTCATCTTCTAGCTTTTCTCTAATTCACCCACAGGGGTCAGCAGCTTCTATGCATTGGTTGGGTATAAATATCTGCATCTGACTCTGAGCTGCTTGTTGGGTCTTTCAGAGGGCATCCATTCTAGGTCCCTTTCTGTGAGCACTCCATAGTCTCGGTAATAATGTCAGGCCTTAGGGCCTCCCCTTAAGCTGGATCCCAATTTGGGCCTGTTGCTGGAACTTCGTTTCCTCGGGCTCTTCTCCATCTTGGTCCCTTCAGTTCTTTCAGACAGGAACAATTCTGGGTCAGACTTTGGACTGTGGGATGGCAGTCCTATCCCTCACTTGATGCCCCATTTTTCTGCTAGAGGCAAGCTCTACAAGTTCCCTCTCTCCAATGTAGGCCATATCATCTAAGGTCCCTCCCTTTGAGTCGGAACACAGGACCATCCCAGGGATAGAACCAGCCACAATGGGGTAGGCCTGTTCTCACCAATCACTAATAAAGAAAATGCTTTACAGTCAGTCTCTTGTGGAGGAATTTTCTCAATTAAGCTTCCATCCTTTCAGATAACTCTAGGATGTGTGTCAAGTTGACACAACACTAGCTAGCACATATATAAAGTAAAGGGTTTCATCGGGTATTTTCTTTCACATAAACACCTTGTTCTTAATTCATCTTCTAAGAAGTGGCTTTTGTTTTTGTTTTTCTGGTTGGTGTACTTTGATTGGTTTGTGTTTTGTTTTCTTCTTTGTTTTGTTTTTTGGACTTTTTGTTTTGTTTTAGTTTTTTGGGACAGCATCTCAATTATCTTTTAAAGGGTCTGAATAAATTATCTATTCATTTATCATTTCTATAACTGAAGTGTTTATTTCTACCTTTTAAAATATAGGTTGGCTATAAAAATGAGTTTGCATTTATAAAATACCTTAACATCTAATGGCTTTATTATTATTTTAAAATTTGATAAATTAGAATAGTTTAACTTTCTTTCTTTTAGTTTATAAACTTAAAGCATTGCTGAATATAGCCTACCTAAATATAAGATCATTAGGAATGTGAAGATCCTGAGAATAATGCCTTAACTGCCTCTTGTATACGCAAAAGACTTTCAAATAGTGTGGCCTTTTGCAACCTTGTTAAGAAAACAAAAGCCTCTCTGGCTTCCTGATCAAAATCTGCATGCAATCCAAATTCCTATGTCCCCATTACAGTTTAAAAGGTATTGCTCTAAGTGATTTGAATAATAATAGTATCTTCTGATTTTTTTAGCAGATATTTTCTTAAATATGTCAATTTATTGACAATTTTGATCTAGATAGGTCTTGGTGGTCTCGCACATCCATGATTCTTAAAAAAAATTTTATAGAACAGCTAGTATTATCCCTTTATTATTTATGGCTGTTTTCTTTTGCTACTGTAGACTAGGTAGTTATAATAGAAACTACTAAATACTTTTGTTCCTTACATAAGATTTCAATTGCCATAGAGTAATTACATGCAAATGTATATGTGAGAAGGTTTAACAGACTGTTTGTTTAATGGCTATAAGCTTATAGACCTAATGCAATCCATGTTTATATTCCTTAGTATATTATATCCCTTAACGGTATCTAGAGGAACAGAACTGATAGATTTGGTAGGTAGGTAGGTAGGTAGGTAGATAGGTAGGTAGATAGATAGATAGATAGATAGATAGATAGATAGATAGATAGATAGATAGATAGATAGATAGGTAGATAGATAGATAGGTAGATAGATAGATAGATTACTTGTTGAACTGATAGAATGTCTATTTATTTATTATAGTGGCTTACAGGATGTGGTCTAAGTAATCTACCAATGACTGTAACAATAGAAAGTCTAATAATCAGTGCAAGAGGCTTGATGTCTCAGCTAGTTTTCAGTGTACACTGGAATCCCAACGAAGAAGGCTTTAATGCCAGTGAAGGAATGGACTTGCAAGAGAAGTGAGAGCAAGGGCAAAGCAAAGAGAGAGCCAGCTTCCTTCTTCCACGTCCTTTATATAGACTACCACTGACGGTTCAGCCCCAGTTAAAGCTCCATCTTCCCATCTCAAAAGATCTAGATCTTAAAGAGCTGGATTAGATGTGGACCTTCCTAGTTCAAATGATCTACATCAGAAAAATCCCTCACAAGAGTACTGAGCAACTTGGGTTTTTCTTAATTCCCAGTATAGTCATGTTGACAACCAAGAATAGCCACCACACTGAATGAACATACCTCTCAGTTTCCACTTTCGTGATGTATTTCACATGTACTGCCTTAGTGAACTTACCTCACAGGTACTGCCTTAGTCAAGGGTATGTTGCCATTCTGACAGTGTGGCAGTCACCATTGTCTTTTAAAGTTTTAAATTTTAACTCCAGTCATCTGATACTTGTTTTGTATATCAGATTGTCTTTCAGTTTAGAGCCACACGATGTATTAAAATTTTTTTATCTCTCTTTGTAATACCCTGCTATATAGCATTTATTTTGTACTTTGTGGGTATTATATTTTGAGTTACTTATCGATCATGAACTTGTGTGAATCTTTGAAAGGCAAGTTGCTATTCATAGGTCTTGTTTTTTTTCTTTAGAAATAAAAATCAACTCCACTGTGTTGAGAAGCCAAGGCTTGAAAGCTGCCCTGTCTACTTCTGGCTGCTTCCTAGCTCTGTCCTCAGAGCTGCTTCTCTTGTAGATATTTCATTCTTAACATTTAATAGTCATAATATTGCTCAGCACTTATGAAGTGCTTGCTAGTGCCAGGCATTCTATTATCTTTTTAATTTATCCCGTCCTCATTCCATAGTGATGTAGGTTTATACTATTCCTAGCTTTTGAAATAGCATATCTGTAAGAACTTCACATGCAGCATGAAACATTCTTACAGACACAAATACCTATTCTGAAAAAGAAATAATACTGAGAATTTGAAAGTTTAGTGTAGGGAAATAGATACAGGTAAGTAGATGTTCACATCTTTAGTCGTTTTATTATACTTTTAAGTATAATACTTTTAAGTAAAGTTACCCTGACCCAGTTGTCATTGAATTTATTTTTTGCATGAATTAATGCCTTTATTTATTATTTCTTATGAAGGAATATTGCCCTGTGTACCACTATTAGCCCTTTATGTATTTAGTAGTAGGTGTTGGTTTTTCTACGCAAAGGTCCGCCTGCCTACTTTACCTACCAACATTAGGTACACCAAAATTACTCTGTATGTACTTTCAGTCCTAAAAGAAAAGCAACATGATAAGTGCTTTTGTTTTAATTTTCTCATTTGGTTGGTATCATTGTATTGAATTTTACACTCTCATGCCCTGACGCAGAGAACATTCTTTGCCACTGATTCTTAGGCCCTCTTATCATTCCCCTCCTTTCTTTCTCCCTGGCTGACTGGTCCCACTTCTCTCATATCTCTTCCGTGCCACAATGATTCCTTAACCAAAACCCTAACCCTAACCTCTAACCTCTAACCTCTAAACCTAACCCTAACTCTTTCTTGCAGTTTATGATTTACCCAGTGCCATTGAAAGCACTTTTTAAAAATCAGTTTAGGAGCTGGTCGTGGTAGTACATGCCTTTAATCCAAACCTCTGAGAGGCAGAGGCAGGTTGATCTTTAGGAGTTTGAGGACAAGCTGATCTAAATAGTAAATTTTAGGACATCCCAGACTACATAGCAATATCCTGTCTCAAAATCAAAACAAAAACAAAACAAAAAAAAAGTAATTTAGTTTATATGTACAGACTTTTTTCCTGTCTCTGTTGTACCACATGTATGGAGTGCCTGCAGAGGGCAGAAGAAAGTATCTGGTCTGCTGAAACAAATACAAACGGTTGTGATCCACATTATGGTGCTGGGTATCGAACATAGGTTCTCTGGAAGAGCGATAGTGCTCATAACTGCTGAGTCATCTCTTCTTCTAATGCAATTCTTTATAGTTTTATTTTAGCACTATTTTAGTATAAATAATTAAACCCAGAACAAAACTGTCTTGTCTCCCTGAAATGATAATAAACACTATATATCCAGTTAGCCTGAATGTTATTACCCCCCACAAAGAGACTGTTAAGCCAGAAATATACCTCAAGAAAGAGTTGCCACTTATATTTGTATAAGTTCAAAATAATTTGGAAGGCAGATATTTTCATTATTAAACCATTGTTTTTAATTGTGTTTTTCATTTTAAATTAAATGGACTTTTTTTTTAAGAATCTTCAGATTTTGTCTTTTAAGTTACAAAAATCTTTTTAGAGACAAAGTTTTTTTCATGCACACATATACACTTTAAATATTGTAGCAGTAGATTTAGTTTCCCTACCCACTTCCTTACTGACCACTGTCTCTTACTTATGGCCGCCAAACTGAGTCTAGTGTTTTGTTTTTTAACATATACCATATTGAATATTTCTCTAGTTGAAAATGGTCCATCATATGGAAAAACTAAAGAAGAGACTAACTTGAAATTTCTGTTGGACAAATTAGAGTAATATGTATCTGAAAGCTAATTTAGAGAATAAAACACTGTTTTCTTTGCCTTTGCTGAAGTAGTGGCAGCTGAGTTTGACTTGCTTTGTTACAAGCTGTGAGGTAGTATTAATGACTTTATTTTTATTTTTACATCTTCATTCATCTGTCACTCTGATCATATAATATTAGAAATTCTTTTAATTTCTGATAAGTAAAGAAAGATGGTAGGAAGAAATAAAATGTCCCCCTTTGCTTTTAGCTTTAACTTTATGCATATGCACAATGTCATCTCTTTAAATGGGTGTTTTACCAGCCTTTTATGGGATGTCAGTTAACATGGTAACTCTGCTGTTAGTTATTTTTAAAGGTAAAGCTATAGAAAATTACCTTAAGAAATTACTGCCTACTTAGCTGGGTTTAGGAAACTTGACAGTAATCCCATAAAGAATAAAGGCTTTGAATCTAATCAAATATGGATTTTAATTTCACTTTCCAACTATAATATAGTCTTTTAACATAGTCTTAGTATTGCATACAGTGGCAAGAGCATTTGTATCTTGGGTTTTTCATTGAAAATGAAATTTAATGTTTGTTCAGTTGATGTAAAATGAATGCTGTAAAAGCTTTGAAAGAAGTGAAGAGAAAAATAATAGCTTAAAAGGATGAGTGTTGCAATGGAATTTAAATTAAAAGACAGAACCACAAAACAATGAGCTGTATTTACATTTCAAATGATTTCCCCTTTTCTGGCTCCCCCCTCCCCCTCCCCGAAAGTCCCATAAGCCCTCTTCCCTCCCCTTATTCCCCCATCCACCCCTTCCCCCTTCCCTGTTCTGGCATTCCCCTATACTGCTGCACTGAGTCTTTCCAGAACCAGGAGCCACTCCTCCGTTCCTCTTGGACATCATTTAATATGTGGATTATGTCTTGGGTATTCCACGTTTCTAGGCTTATATCCACTTATCAGTGAGTGCATACCATGATTGATCTTTTGAGACTGGGTTGCCTCACTTAGTATAATGTTCTCCAGCTCCATCCATTTGTCTAAGAATTTCATGAATTCATTGTTTCTGATGGCTAAATAGTACTCCATTGTGTAAATATATCACATTTTTTTTGTATCCATTCCTCCATTGAGGGATAGCTGGGTTCTTTCCAGCTTCTGGCTATTACAAACAGGGCTGCTATGAACATAGTGGAGCATGTGTCCTTATTGCATGCTGGGGAATCCTTTGGGGTATATGCCCAGGAGTGGTATAGCAGGGTCCTCCGGATGCCCAGATTTCTGAGGAACCGCCAGACTGATTTCCAAAGTGGTTGCACCATCTTGCAATCCCACCAGCCGTGGAGGAGTGTTCCTCTTTCTCCACATCCTCGCCAACACCTGCTGTCTCCTGAGTTTTTAACCTTAGCCATTCTGACTGGTATGAGGTGAAATCTCAGGATTGTTTTGATTTACATTTCCCTAATGACTAATGATGTTGAACATTTCTTAAGGTGCTTCTCAGCCCTCCGAAGTTCTTCATGTGAAAATTCTTTCTTTAGTTCTGTACCGCACTTTTTAATATGGTTATTTGGTTCTCTGGGGTCTACCTTCTTGAGTTCTTTGTATATATTAGATATTAGCCCTCTGTCAGATTTAGGGTTGGTGAAGATCCATGTAGAAGACTTTTCACTTCAGTGTGTATGTTAGATAAAGAGCATGCCTTAGTCCTCCATGATGTCTCAAGCCTTTTAAAAATTTATTTCACTATTTAATCTCTCTGAAAATAACTCCAATAATGCTGTGATTCTTCCTATATAATCCTTGAGTTTTTTCCTGTTGGTTTAAGATTTAATATAGAAATGCTCATTTTTAATTGATTAAATTTCTGAGCCCTCTCTCATATTGCCTACAGTACAAAGATAGAACTTTGCACACAATTACTATATGACTCAGCAGTTCAACTAGTTACATTTATACTAGGGAAATGAAAACATGGATTCATAGACACACAAATAAGTATCAGTTTTTGCAGGAGGTCCACCTAAAGTCTAAATAACCCAAATGTCATGTTGTGAAAATAGATGAACAGCCTGTGATCTGTCCATCCACACCAGTGTAAAGTACTCAAGTAAAAACTGAAGTAGTGAACCATCACATACATCAACTTGCATGAGTCATAAGGACATTTAAGGTAGATGAAAGGAACCAGTCCAGAATATACTGTTTGGTTAAATTTGTGTAACATTCCTAGAAGTGACAGGCATCCTGTAGAAAGACAGAACAGATCAGTGGTTGTAGGGATTTTGAGATTGTCTATAAAGAAACATTTCATGGGTCAGTGATACTGTAAACCAGAGGTTCTCACTTTTCTATCGTTGTGACCCCAACCATAAAATGATTATGAATCATATTGTAAATATCTAATATGAAAAATATCTGATATGTGACCCCTGTGAAAGGTCATTTCATCCCCAAAGGGGTCAAGTCCCACAGGCTGAGCACTGCTGTTGTAAATAATCTCTTTGTATTTTGAAAATGTCAGGGGTTGCTATGTAGCAATACAGTCATGGAATTGATCAGCAGTAGTGTAAAAACTAGTTGTTTTTACCCATCTTAGAAGTAATAGTCTTTTAGATTTACATTCTTTGGCTCATCACTAGTTCATATGTACTGTGAAATAGGATAGACCACAAATGGTAAATTAAGAATAAATAGGCCTAGGATGGTGGCACATCCCTTTAATCCTAGCACTTTAAAGACAGAGGTATGCAGATCTGTGTGAGCTCAGGATGAGCCTGATCTATAATAAAAGTGCCAGACTCCTCTCACAGACTAGAGTTACACCCCGACTTTCAAATAAGATCTCAAAAGTAACAATAACAGCAGAATTACCCTAGGAGTCTGTCAACAGATGAATGGACTTACAAGGATTGGTTTATATAAACAATAGAATGTTTTTCAGCCATAAAGAAGAATGAAGTTACATAATATTGGGAAGTGATTGTATCTGGAGATCCTCGTATTTGGTGACTTTAGTCCGTTCCAGACAGATACCATGTTTTTTTTCCTTATTCGCTTAACTTATGTTTTTATATATGTGCAGAAAACCTTCAATGCATATAGGGCATGAAAGTAGAAGGAAAACTATATAAGGTAACACATAAGTCTCTGCGGGGAAGGTTCTAGGAGAAATGAGCTGTGGGGGTAGGATATGCTCATAGTGTACTTGTAAGGAAATACCTTTTTAACCCCAGTACTATATTCTATGATTGAATGAATGAATGAATGAATGAATGAATGTCAGTTAAAATATTGCTTTAAAAAAGAAGCCAGAGAAACTTAAAGTGACTGTGCGCAATCCACTTTATGCAGAGGAATGGCATAATTTAACCAGAGCTGTGAGTTCAATGTCGTCCAATTGCAGAGTGGCATGCACTCACATATGTTGCTGAGCTGTGAATCCATTACATGATGATAGACAGCGAACTGATGACTTTAAATGAAATTAAAACCATAATTACTTTTCAACTTGTTTTTTTTTTTAATTCTTGGAAATCTGATCCAGACTAAGAAAAGCAAAATGTGTGTGTGTGTGTTTGTATGTGTGTGTGTGTGTGTGTGTGTGTGTGTGAGAGAGAGAGAGAGAGAGAGAGAGAGAGAGAGAGAGAGAGAGAACTTGAATCAACAGTGTCCTAATCCATACATTGATAACAAGTGTATCTGGTTATTCTAGTGCAGGCAATCCACAGGCAGGCCTCAGCAGAAGCAGGCAGCCAGCCTGCAGTACAACTGCACAGCTCTGTTAGCTTTCGAATGTTGGAAAAGCAGAACTGGTTAAGGGGCCCCCCTCCTATTTTGGCTTCGGAAGGAATTCTGTTATCCCTTAGCAAATGCTTCCATGGTCTTTGATATTCATAAGAGATGTTTCAAGAAATTTTTAAATAATATCTCAGCTCTAAACGGAAAAAAGCAATGTGATTGCAGTATAGTACTTTTATTACTTGATATCTCTGTGACCAGATAGATGCCTGCCAAAAATAACTTGTGGGAGGAGAGATATAATTCAGCTCTGTCATAATAGGGAAGGGAACGCAGAATTAAGGAAAGCAGGAGCGTGCAGCAGAAACTCCTTACATGGCAGTGGCCGGAACCGAGGGACCAAACTAATGCTCGTAAAAGGCTCTTCCACACTGGTCAGCTCCCGCCAGGCCAAACGCTCCACCTCCTGAAGTCTCCATTACCTTCCAGTAGTGAACATGGCCTGTGGTAGACACTGTAAATTCAGACTTTAGTAACTCATAAAGTTTGCTGTGTTTTCTACAGCCTAGCTGTACTACAGAAATATTAATTAAGAGTGCATTTACGTTTTATTAGGCGTATATTATCTTTGGGACTTTCAAAGTGTCTATGTTGTCATTCAATTTGTTGGCCACTAGGTGGTGGAGTTTACTAATTTATTATACCCAACCTATAAGCAGAGTTTATAAAGTGATCTTTTCTTCACTTGATTGTTTAGAAATTAAAAGAAAAAAAAAAAGTAAGTGACGCACGATGCGGTCATTTTGGCAAGGCCTGGATTAGAACCCAGCTCCCTGACCTCCTTCCACACCATATTCATATATGGAAAAAATAGTCAAAAATAAACTCATTGATAATGAGATTTTTTTTACAAAACAATAATAAATAAACATATACGATCCCCCAAAGGGTTTTATTATTGAATACCTTTTAAAATTGTTACACTAACATCTTCAGTTTCATAAAAAATTCTTTAGTGAATTTCATCAGTTTATACAGTTTATATAGTTTATTGGTGTAAAACTAATGCAGAACCCACAAGTTCAAACCAGTCAAAAAAATGAATACTAACAAGGAAATTAGTGCATTCTAAGTAGATATATAGTTATGGGGGAAATGTGATTCAATATCTTCCCACCAAAGAGTAACATGAGCACAGCTATAGGTGAACACTGTGGGCTTTTTACAAAGTTTTACCTTAAGAAACATTAAAATAATTTTGCTTTCTTTGATAAACTCATTCAGTATGTATGAGATACAGCAAGTGCTGTTAAATACTAATTAACTGCCTTTTTATGTTTTTTATTGTCTAGGTACAAAAGTCAAGAAATAAGCAAGTGCGAGAATTATTCTCAGATGGTTTTAGCATTCATCATGCCGGGATGCTTCGGCAAGACAGAAATTTGGTTGAAAATTTGTTTTCAAATGGGCATATCAAAGTCCTCGTCTGTACAGCCACATTAGCCTGGGGTGTCAATCTTCCTGCACATGCCGTTATTATTAAGGTAGGAGCTTACCGCCCTTTGCACATGGATTTGTGTGTCTGTTAAAGCAAGCTCCTGAATTGATTTATTTAGAAAAATTTTGTGATTTGTCTGTTTCATTTACTGAATGTTGTTTTAGGCAGAATTATTTTCTCCGGTAAAAACCTAGTTTATATTACAGAATTTAACTCTATCCTACCTGATGAAGGGATTATTTAAAGTACACTATTGAAATCTTCCCATATTTGCCCAATTTCAGGTTCCAGCTCTTCAGGATTATATGTGTGTGCTTATGTAAATTTTATTAACTTTTCCTCATCTAGGGAACACAAATATATGCTGCCAAAAGAGGCTCCTTTGTTGACCTTGGAATTTTAGATGTCATGCAGATATTTGGCCGAGCTGGACGACCGCAATTTGACAAATTTGGGGAAGGAATCATTATAACAACACATGATAAACTCAGCCATTACCTCGGTTTGCTCACGCAACAAAACCCAATCGAGAGTCAGTTTCTGGAAAGTCTTGCAGATAACCTAAATGCAGAGGTAAGAGCGTGGAAGTAAAATGTGGAGAACGATTAAATTGGTTGTTTATTTGTAGTATTAGCACTACAGTGATTGGAAAGAGACAAAAGAGAGGCTGCAGAGATGGCTCATTTATTAAGGGTTATACTGCTCTTCTAAAAGACCTGGGTTTGGATCCCACCCTCCTGCCCTGAAAGGCCAGCCCCAAGGAATCGGACACCTTGTTGTGGCCTTTTCTAGCATCTGTTTGCTTGTATACTTACACCACACACACACACACACACAAAACCCACACATTTCTCTTTAAAAATAGAGAAAATAATAGGATAAATGGCAGAATGTTGCTTATTTCATTGCAGTGTAAAATATTTACAAGACCGACAGGAACTTGTTGCTAACTATGACATTTGCTTTATATCAGAAATCTAACCTAACTTGTAGAGGTTAGGGAAATAAATAGCAATACTAGCAATGTACATTTGTATTTTGCTTCTCTAATAAAACTTTATTCGATTTATAAAGTTATTTTATTGGATCATTTGATAGCTTTGTTATAAAAATTTTATACAAATTATATAAAACTAAAATTTGGGCCTGAGTATCAGTTTTATTTGCATATGTGTTTGTGCAGCTTCTGTGCTCAAACCTGACGGATCTCAGCAGCCTGAGTATCTAGTATCTTAAGTGACAAAGAAAATAAACATTTTTAACAATTTAGCGTGTGTGTGTGTGTGTGTGTGTGTGTGTGTGTGTGTATACATACTGTTCTCCCTTTCCATTCACTGTTTTCCATTTCCATGCATCCTTAATTATTGCTGTGGTAGTCTGTACTTTCCTATGTCAGCTTCCTTTGTTAGCCTGAAATTGTCTTAATTATTTCAGTAGGTTTTATGTGAGCTTGAACTAAATGAAGGACATACTCACAGTCACAGTGTATACTAGTCTTACGCCATCTACTTCTAATGGATTATAGAAGTGTCTGTGACACCCTGCTTGTATTATTCATGTTTCCTCTCTAGAGTATGGAAAGCAAAATGGCCTGGTTCTCTGTTCAGAACAGTGGACAAAGGAGGGTCAGCACTCCTGGAAGCACAGTGCAGTGGCCTCCAAAGAGTCGCATGTGTGGCTGAAGGGTTCAGAGGTTGAGAATACATTGGGTGCCAGGCTGCCACCAAACAAACAAACAACAACAAACCCTTTGTGAAAGCTCTGTATAAGGTCATAAAGATAACAAGGCTTGGGAGGTATGACTGCAGATGAGAAAAAGAAGGCCTGAGCGGAGGTAGATAGCCCGTGGGAAACGGCACTCCTAGGACTCCTAACCACGCCTAGGACTTGAGTTTGTTCATTTGTTCCTCAGGACCCACGCGGTGCAGGGAAATCAACTACTGCACATTGTCTTCTGGCCTCCACATGTATGCAATGGCACACATGATAACACACATGCAGATAACACTAATAAAAGTATTTTATAAATGAAAGAGGGGAGAATAATGAAAGGCTCTATTTTCTCCTAAGAAAATTACACGAAAGATAAATTTGACTCCAAAGACAATCTACAGTAACTCAGTCTCAGTCCTTGTTGAATAATTTAAAGGACTAGATATAAATGACATGCATGTCTTATGACCATTCTCTTACTTTTTTCAGTCATAATGCCCAGTGATATCCTCGGATATCTGTAGCACTTGAAATTGATTTTGCAAAATGGTTTTCGAACACACAGGTCCATTGAATCTAGTTTATTTAAATGGATCTTATATTTGGTACATCTTAGATAAAAATGTAGTATGTTAAACTAAACCTTGTATTGGTGCTTTGCTTTTTCCCACGATCTAAAGATTTTTAAAAATGTCAGCAATAATTTCTCTGACTTTTACAGTGCAAAAAGGTTGGGCTAGCTGGTTTTTATGTCCCCTTGAGGCTAGAGACTCAGTTTGAAAGAGGGAACCTCAGCTGAGGAAATGACCTCACCAAAAGGGCTTATGGGCAATAAGGAGGCACAGTTCACAGTGGGTGGTGCTCCCCCTGGGTTGGTGATCTTGGGTGCTATAAGAAAGCCATTAAGCCATCAAGAACAAGCCAGTAAATGGCACTCTTCCGTGGCCTCTGCAGCAACTCCTGCCTCAGATTCTTTCCCTGACTTCCTTGGATGGTGGACCACAAGCTTAAGATAAAACAAATCCCTTCCTCCATTAGTTGCTTTGGTTATGCAATTTTCTCACAGCAGTAGCCATCCCAATGAAGACAGATTTCTATGTAACTTTATTTTAAAGTTTGTGGAGTCTAAATTTTACTCAACTTAGAACTAATATCTTTGACCACATTTAAGTAGTAAATCCAAGTGCTTTTTTTAAGTGTACAGGAAAAACAAACTGAATTTTTATTGTTTATAACAGTAGAATAGTATCAGTGAAACTAGTCATACTCTGTGAATCAAAGTCAATAATGGTGCATGTTTTTTACGACTAACTACTTAATAGATATGCCATTTTCAGAAATGTCATCTGACTGTGAATATAATTCCATTTAGATACATAAAGGACATCCATACTTTGAAATTTTTAGCCTTTGTAGTGAGGTTTATCAGTGCTATTTTTTTTTTACCTCAGTCTACTGAAATTTCTATTCTAATTTCTTGATAATAATACAAGTTGAATGTGAAATTAATTTTTGTTAAACTGGAAATCAAGTATGAATCATTTTATAGCATGAATCTGGACTGTATTATTAAGACCATGGGTTTACGTTTACCCCATCATTGTTAAGACTCAACACTGGCAATGAGTAATGCCAACATCAAGTTAGACCAGAAGAAGCATGTTGCCTCGAGGAGTCCTTTGACTTTATGGATCAAACCTTAACTGATTAGACAAATACATTAAGTATAGTTTGAACATTAGTGTTTTATGCATATCTTTGCTCTTTGATACCTCTTAACATCACTCCATAATCATAAATCTGAAAGGTCACAAGTGCATTCACTTTATAAGGCCACGTGAGTTTGCACTGAGAGAAAAGCCAGTGTCTGAAGCTTTTTAACACGTTTTCAGAAGATGTCACTAATCTTCTACACTCTTCTAGTCAGCCACCTGTTAAATTTCATATATATTTTAAAGCCAGGGTACTTTTCCTATATTCTAATATTCATTCTTCAGAAGAATTCCATGTGTGCTAATAAAGATTATACATGTACCCAACTTATGTATAACCATGTTTTCCCAGTCTACCTCTGATTATTCCCCACCAGAAGTTCTTTGCCCTAGAAAGGAATTCTTCTGACCTTATCACCTTTAGTGTCCTTTTTTTTTTATATATATTCTTTTGGTTTGTTTGCTTTTTTTTTTCTTTTTACTTATGAAATAGTGCTCTTGTTGACTTGTGAAAAATCTATTACATGCCCATTCTACTTTGCCATGAAGCACATACCACAGTTGATTTACTATGCAGTCCCTTGGGACTCAGCCACACGTGCTTACTTCCAGCCTTAAAATAAGTGAGAGGTAGGATGAAATTGTTTTATGTATTATAAGGTATGTGTGCATGCGTGTGTGTGTGTGTGTGTGTGCGTACACATACATGATTATGAACTTGCTTATTTAGATTTTATATAGTTTCAACCAATTTTCAAGGCATGCATATGTTACAAATAATATCCTTTCATATTAAACTTTAATATATCAATTAGGTATGAAGTATAATTTAAGTCATATATCTAAATTTCTAAATGTGGTGAGTTATATTTTCATTAATGAACTTTATAGAGTAACATTTTCATCATCCACACACCTAATATTTGAAAACCATTGTTGAGTATGAATCTATTGTTAGGCATGGAAGTTGAGTTTGGAGTTGTTATCCCAGGGGTTATGCATTTCAGATTCATGCAGGGTGGCTGGCACGTGGCCAAGGACCATGCTTTTATGCAAGAATCTTTATACAGAGTGTACAGACTTACTGCTGACTAGTAATATGAATGAATACATTTCAAAGATAAAAGGTGAAAAAGCTGTCACCAGGTGGCAGCTTATGTTTACAAGACACTTTTCATTTCTGTCACAAGGTGGCGATAGAGGACTAGCCTCATAATACTGTGGACCATGAAATGAACATGTATTTTTTGGTTCATTGTCTTTCCTTTTTGTGAATGACTACAAGAGCTGTATTACTTGAGCAGGAGAGTGATACCTGTGCCCTCCTTCTTTTCATCTTATCAGAGGCTACAATAGCAAGTTACTCATGTTCATTTACTGATGAAGCTTATTTTGCATTTTATAAATCTTGATTTCATTTACATTAAAATAATGTTACATGATGTCATACTTCATAAGACATTATGTACCTACACACACACACACACACACACACACGCGTGCGCGCACACACACACACACACACACACACAGGGTAAGTTACTTAGTTACTTAGTTGCCTGAATAGGAAGAATATTTTATTGGGTATAGTGTAGGAAGGTATTTCTTTGGGGAATACCTAGAATACTGCCTATATCAAAATCAAAATATCTGACATTAAATAGGAGAAAGGGAATGTCTGATTTTTACTCATTATCAAACTAGTTTCTTTTTATTTATATTTTTACTAATTTTATTAGCTTTTCAAAGGAAAATTTCAAGATAAAATGTATAAGGCCCAGTGTTAACAACTGAACTTTTCTTTTTTTTTTTTTTAATTAGATATATTCTTTATTTACATTTCTAGTGTTGTCCCCTTTCCTGGTTCCCCCCTCCCCTGAAAATCCCATAATCTGTCTCCCCTTCCCCAATCAGCCCTCCCCTGCTTCCCTGTCCTGGTATTCCTCTACACTACAGCATCAAGTCTTTCCAGGACCAAGGGCCTCTCTTCCCTTTGATGTCTAACAAGACCATCCTCTACTGCCTATGCGTCTGGAGCCATGGGTAACACCATGTGTACTATCTGGTTGATGGTTTTGTCCCTGAGAGCTCTGAGAGTACTGGGTGACTCATGTAGTTGTTCCTCCTGTGGCACTGCAAACCCCTTCAGCTCCTTGGGTCCTTTCTCTAGCTCCCCCATTCGGGACCCTGTGCTCAGTTCAATGGCTTTCTGAGAGTGTCCCCCTCTGTATTTGTCATGCACTAGCAGATCCTCCCAGGTATCAGCTATATCCGGCTCCAGTAGCAAGCACTTGTGGGCATTGATAATAGTTTCTGAGTTTTGTAACTGTTTATGGGATGGATCCCTAGGTGGAGCAGTCTCCGGATGGTCTTTCCCTCAGACTCTGCTCTACACTTTGTCTCTGTATCTCCTTCTGTGGGTATTTTGTTCCCCCTTCTAAGTAGGACCTGAGTATCCATACTTTGTTCTTCTTCCTTCTTGGGCATCATTTGATATAGGAAATGTGTCTTGGGTTTTCAAAGATTCTGGGCTAATATCCACTTATCAGTGAGTGCATACCATGAGTGTTCTTTTGTGATTGGGTTACCTCACTTAGAATGATATTTTCCAGTTCCACTCATTTGCCTAGGAATTTTATGAATTCAGTGTTTTTAATAGCTGAGTAGTATTCCATTGTGTATATATACCACATTTTCTATATCCATTCCTCCGTTGAGGGACATCTGGGTTCTTTCCAGCTTCTGGCTATTGTAAATAGGGCTGCTATGAACATAGTAGAACATGTGTCCTTATTACTCGCAGGAGAATCCAGATGTCCCTCAACAGAGGAATGAATACAGAAAATATGATATATATACACAATAGAGTATTATTCAGCCATTAAAAACACCGAATTCATGAAATTCTTAGACAAATGAATGGAACTGGAAAGTAGCATCCTGAGTGAGGTGACCCAGTCACAAAAGAACAACTGAACTTTTTAAAACTGAACTTTTTGGAGACGGTGAAGGTTATTGGAGGAAGAGGAAAGTGAGTGCTGTAGCAGTTGTGAAAAATAAGGTTCGCAGAATAAACAAAGTTTAAGTTAGCACTGCAGCTGAATGCTAATACTTGGAGAGTAATAATACTGGTGAGTTTCTGGCACAGTAATGAAGTAATCATACGTTTTTACCACGTGGGTGATAGAAATGTAAGGGAGGAGAAGGTTAATTGCTAACATAATATGCATTAACTGATTTTTCTCATATCTCATGTTCACTATTAACATCTGAAATGTAATAGGATGTGTGTAAGTTTTTGTTTTTTGAGGAAAGGTCTTGCTGTATAGTCATTGTGTTGTCCAGGTTGACCTCATTTACAGCCATCTTCCTGGTGTAGCCTCCTCAGGACTGTAATTATAGGCGTATACAATTGTGCCCAGTGAGTATGTTTAATTCTTAACTTTCATAAACACCATTCAATATATGGCTATATAATACTTACTGGTTAAACTGGTTATTAGTTAGATACCATAGATTTTATATAGAAACACATAAATATAGAAATATTTTTCTATTGAAGAAATTCAGACATGCAAATAGATTTCAGTCAAACAACTTTCTTTTCTTTCTATCCTCTCCCAACCCCTTCTCTCTTTCTTATTCCAGACAGGGTTATTCTGTGTAGCCCTGGCAATCCTGGAACTTGCTCTGTAGACCAGGCTGGTCTTGAACTGTCAGAGATCCTGACTGTGTCTACCAAGTACTGGAATTAAAGGTGTACATCATCACTGCCCTACCAAACCTGTCCATTTTTTTAAACAAATCCAGAATAGAAAACTTTTAACTGCCCCACCTGTAATTGTGTGGCTCCTTATTGACTCAGATTTAGGCTTTGTTTGTTCGTTTTGCCTGAGTGGGTAGGACAGTGTTAAAGATTCAGTCTATGGCCTTGTATGTACTAAGCATACTCTCTGCCACTGTCCTACATTACCAGCTAATCTACTGAATATCTAACAGAATTAGTTCTATAAAATTAAAATTATAGGAATTAAAACACATATGATGTTTTTCTATTATAAATGCTTAAAGGACTTCCTAAAATGCTTCCCAAAATTATATAGAAATAAAGCAAATTTAACTTTCAGTTTTCTTTAACATTAGTACCTTAGTTTTTACTTTCCTTGTTTTTCTTTTTTTGGATTTGGTTTTTTCAAGACAGTGTTTCTCTGTGTAGCCCTGGCTGTCCTGGAACTCACTCTGTAGACCAGGCTGGCCTCCAACTCAGAAATCCACCTGCCTCTGCCTCCCAGAGTGCTGGGATTACAGGCGTGCGCCACCACCGCCCAGCTTTTCCTTGTTTTTCTAAGATGTAATAATTTATACAGAACACATCTCTTCTTATTAAATTGAGCTAAGGATTTGTCAAAGAATTACAGGTGTCAAGTCTCACACTTCTGATACTCCCAGATATTCCCAGAAAGTACTACTGCATTTAGTTGGTCTGCTAGATAATCGAATATATCTCTCACAAGTATCTCATTAAAATTCTGTTAATGTCACTGTCTAATAATTATTTCTTTACACAGATATTTTTTATTTATCATTTTATTTTATTTTTTTAATTTTATTCGATATATTTTTTTATTTACATTTCAAATGATTTCCCCTTTTCTGGCCCCCCACTCCCCGAAAGTCACATAAGCCCCCTTCCCCCCTCTGTTCTTCCACCCATCCCTTCCTACTTCCCTGTTCTGGTTTTGCCTTATACTGCTACACTGAGTCTTTCCAGAACCAGGGGCCACTCCTCCTTTCTTCTTGTACCTCATTTGATGTGTGGATTATGTTTTGGGTATTCCAGTTTTCCAGGCTAATATGCACTTATTAGTGAGTGCATACCATGATTGATCTTTTGAGACTGGGTTACCTCACTTAGTATGATGTTCTCCAACTCCATCCATTTGCCTAATAATTTCATGAATTCATTGTTTCTAATGGCTGAATAGTACTCCATTGTGTATATATATATACCACATTTTTTGCATCCATTCTTCCATTGAGGGATACCTGGGTTCTTTCCAGCTTCTGGCTATTATAAATAGGGCTGCTATGAACATAGTGGAGCATATATCTTTATTACATGCTGGGGAATCCTCTGGGCATATGCCCAGGAGTGGTATAGCAGGATCTTTCGGAAGAGACATGCCCAGTTTTCGGAGGAACCGCCAGACTGATTTCCAGAGTGGTTGTACCAATTTGCAACCCCACCAGCAGTGGAGGAGTGTTCCTCTTTCTCCACATCCTCGCCAACACCTGCTGTCTCCTGAATTTTTAATCTTAGCCATTCTGACTGGTGTAAGGTGAAATCTCAGGGTTGTTTTGATTTGCATTTCCCTGATGACTAGTGAAGTTGAGCATTTTTTAAGATGTTTCTCTGCCATCCAAAGTTCTTCAGGTGAGAATTCTTTAACTCTGTACCCCATTTTTTAATAGGGTTATTTGGTTTTCTGGGGTCTAACTTCTTGAGTTCTTTGTATATATTGGATATTAGCCCTCTATCTGATGTAGGGTTGGTGAAGATCTTTTCCCAATTTGTTGGTTGCCGATTTGTCCTTTTGGTGGTGTCCTTTGCTTTACAGAAACTTTGTAATTTTATGAGGTCCCATTTGTCAATTCTTGATCTTAGAGCATAAGCTATTGGCGTTCTGTTCAGGAACTTTCCCCCCTTTACACAGATATTAATTGATATTTAATCAATTAAGAATATTAAAATATTAAAAAATTTCAAATCATTAATTGATATTTTTAAGTTAGTGCATGTCTGAAATACATTAAAATGTCACATTGTACATCCCATTTACTTTCTGAACATAGTCTATACATTGCTCTTTTAGTATAGTTCACACATATAAATTTTTTTTAAGCAATGAAAGCACATCTTGTTTTGTTGGACTGTTATTTTCATCTTTGTATACGCATATATGTATATGTATACGCATATATGTATATGTATATATATATATATATATATATATATATATATATATAATTTTTTTGTTTGTTTGTTTTTTGTTTTTCAAGACAGGGTTTTTCTGTATAGCCCTGGCTGTCCTGGAACTCACTCTGTAGACCAGTCTGGCCTTGAACTCAGAAATCTGCCTGCCTCTGCCTCCCAAGTGCTGGGATTAAAGGCGTGTGCCACCACAGGCCTGGCTCATCTTTGTTTTTCTTATTGTTAGTGCTTTGGAAATGTAATTTGTCACCCTTTCATCCAGGAGAGCTTCCAACTTAGGACACACCTCCACGTTGAAGCTGTGTTGTTACCATTTTTGACAGGATATTTTTTAAATATAAGTTTTAATATGTATAAACCTGTATTTTTTATAGAAATGGTTATATTTTTTTATTTTTTAAAATTTTTTACACTCCATATTTTATCCCCCTACCCCTTGTCCACTCTTCAGCTGTTTCACATCCCATACCTCCTCACCCCCTGTCTCCATGTGGATGTCCCCACCCCCCACTCCACCTGACCTCTAAATGCCCTGGGGCCTCAGGTCTCTTGAGGGTTAAGTGCATCATCTCTGAATGAACACAGACATGGAAGTCCTCCACTGTATGTTTGTTGGGGAACCTCATATTAACTCGTGTTTGCTGCCTGTTTGGTGCTCCAGGACCTCTCAGGGATCCAGATCAATTGAGACCTCTGGTCCTCCTACTGGGTCGCCCTACTCCTCAGCTTCTTTTAGCCTTCTCTAGTTCAACAACAGGGGTCAACCACTTCTGTCCATTGGTTGGGTGCAAATATCTGCATCTGACTCTTTCAGCTGCTTGTCGGGTGTTCCTGAGTGCAGTCCTGCTTGGGACCTCTCCTTGAGCTGGATCCCACTTACAATTTTCTATTGTGTTCTGGTTGTGTCTATCCCAGTGCTAAGACAATCTGTAGAGACAAAGCCAACTTTCCTTCTGTATGTGTCTTTATAATTACTGCACAGAAGCAGGGAAGTCCATGCACAGAGTAGGACTTTGTTATTATTTTGGTATACTTATATTATATTAAACTTTTCAGAAAAATTATGTGAAACTGAAACAAATTTAATATTAAGTGATTAGGTAAAAATAGCAAATAACACAAAAGTCCTTTAATACTATATAAAAAAGTTCATTCCTAGAAAACATCAAAAGCCATAAACTTGAAGAAATTCGGCTTTTAGATTATCATTTCTAATGTACTGTTTTCAATTATATGAGGTAACCATGATGTTTAAGAAATTGAAAATGTCATGCCTACCAATTGTGCTTGCCTTTTTAAAAAAATACAATACCTATTTTCAAAAAGTAATTTCTGGCACAGTAGTGTTTGCCATATTTGTTAGTCTCTCATGCGTTCCTTTAATTTCTTCTGTATTTTTAACTTGCAGATTGCGCTAGGAACAGTCACCAATGTGGAAGAAGCAGTGAAGTGGATGAGTTACACTTACCTCTATGTGCGGATGAGAGCAAACCCATTAGCATACGGCATCAGTCATAAAGCTTACCAGGTATAAAGCTCATTTGTTTGTTCCTTTCATAATGTGAAAATAAATATGTGTAACTCTCACCTCTTTTGAAAAAGAGTTAGGGAACTGGAATAAAATTTCAGAGCTGCGGTGTTTTTTAGAGAACACCGAACAAAATGAAATTAACCCTGATCATTACATTACTTTAAATTTCTTTTACCACTAATACTTTTAAATCTGTATTTATGTTCTGATGAAACCATTTTCGGATAGATTTCCATGTGCAGTATTTTGCTGTGTTTGCTTTAAACTGGTATATTAGTTTGGGAGTAAACTGGACAGGAAGAAATTTATGTTGATGTTTTAATAATCGGCTTATGTTCTATATAATCTGTTCTCCTTATCAAGTTGCTCTACCCTCTATTCTGAAATTTTTAAGTGGTGGCAGTGAGGAGTTATCATCATAACTCTCTGGAGGCCAGAATCACTTTCATGTACAGTGCATAGGCAGACTGAGAATTGGATACATGTGGGACAGCCTTCCTCTAGCTTTATGGTTGTGTGGTCCATATGGCTCACAGATTCCATGTGACCTTGTTCTTTCTTTAGAACTCTGCTTTTGTGCTGTAAGTGCTTCCTAATTACAGAAAAAAATCCTGTTGTGGTTTAATGAAAACATTATTTCACTATCATCATGTGAATATTCAATTATGTCAATTCAAATTTATCAGAAAAATTTAATTTATTTCAAAATGTTTCTCCTTTCCCAATAACACACATCTGATCTTGTTCCCAAAGCCAATCCTAGGGCTTTTCTTTTGTTTTTCCCTTTTCTGTACAGTAGATTTCATACAGAGATAAACAACAATTAGTGCCAGTGATGCTGCTCTGAGACCTGAGTTTTCATACTGGATTTTCCCTAGAAAGTTTCCCACTACCTTTCTCTTTTTCTATGCTGGTCTTTAAGTTCCTGCTTTGTTTTGCAGCCAAGTTGATTGGTTGAGAGATACACGTTTTCATTGTAATCTGTAGGTTTGTTCATGTAGGTACTCATGAGACACGGCATGTTCACATTACAAGTAAACAGATTGTGATGTAATTGAGGCCATTATGAAAACTGTCCAGAGGGTCAAACTTACCTTGGTGCACGTACGTATGTGATATGTTGAATGAGAAGTGTTCCGCATAGGTGGCTTGCTGTATTTGAACACTTCACCCTCAGTTGGCAGTGCTTTTTGGAAAGGCTATAGAACAGTGATTCTCAACCTGTGAGTCCTGACATGTGGTTCATTTACACAGTGGAATACTATTCTGCTGTTAAAAAACAAAGACATTGTGAATTTTGTGAGCAAATCTTTAGAAAACCTACTTTAGAATAAATGATAGCAATATTAATTCATTTGAATTTGAAGATATTCTTTATATTTCTCTACTCCATTAGAAACCTTATTTTACCTTGTTGCTTATAGCTAAGAGGACTCTTAGAGACGTGGAATGTGTTACACATATGAATGTACAGGTCCACATAAGCATAAACAACATAGCAATAAGTAATCTTTCAGATATTGGGTTAAATATCATAATTGCTGCTTATAAAAAGACTAAGGCAGAGAGCACCCACGTCTGTATTTGTCAGGTACTGACAGTGCCTCTCATGACACAGCTATATCGGGCTACTGTCACCAAGCACTTATTGGCATCCACAATAGTGTCTGGGTTTGGTGACTGTATATGGGACGGATCCCCAAGCGGGACAGTCTCTAGGAAAGCATGGTCTTTCCTTCAGTCTCTGCTCTATACTTTGTCTCTGTATCTCCTCCCATGAGTATTTTGTTCCCCCATCTAAGAAGGACCCGCAATGGAGGAGCTAGAGAAAGGTCCCAAGGAGCTGAAAGATATTGCAGCCCCATAGGAGGAACAACAATATGAGCCACCCAATATCCCCAGAACTCCCAGGGAGTACAACCACCAATCGCAGAGTGCACATGGAGGGGTCCTTGACCCCAGCTGCATATGTACAGAGGATGGCCTTGTTGGACATCAAAGGGGGGAGAGGCTCTTGGTCCTGGGAAGGCTCTGTGCCCCAGTATAGGGGAATACCGGGACAGGAAAGCAGGAGTTGGGTGGGTTGGTGAGTAGGGAGAGAGGAGGATGTGGTAGGGTGTCTTTGGAGGGGAAACCAGGAAACGGCATTTGACATGTAAATAAAGAAAATATCTAATTTTTTTTAAAAAAAGATACTTGGGCAGATTATGGTCCCCACGTGCCTGTTAAAACGAGCTTGTAAGAGGCCAAAATGAGAGAATTATAAGGGGGAGGCCATCCTAGAGCACATTGTAAATCTCAAAAGTTTAAAGCAATAACAACAGAGATTGTATTGTAATAGATTAATTACTATAAAATATCCAATTTTCTTCTTTGTTTCTATTTTTATGGTAAGCAAAATGGTTTTCCCATCAGAAATTATGAAAATGCATGGACATTTATTTAAGGACAAATAAAGTATTTTTGAAAGGAGAAAATGCATTTAAGTCCCTATTTGGTATACCAAAAAAACAAATTTACATCTAACTTTATTATCTTATATTGTAGAATATTTGAAGAAAATGTGCAAATTGCTAGCATCAGTGGTTTTTAAGCTTTAGTAGTAATTTTTTCTTTTTTCTTAAATATTAAAATATACATACACATATAAATATGAAATCACTATATTGAAAGGACATCGGAGGTCCTATGTTCATGGCAGCAAATTCGCAATACCCATGAAATGAGCACAGCTCATCACGTGTCCATCAGTTGATAGATGGACATGGAAAACTGTGTTCCATACATGCACTGAATAGTATTTGTCAGTAAAAATGAAATCCTGTCTATTGTGGCCACATCCCTGGAATGCGAGACTGTAGGCTAGATTAAATGCTACAGACATAGAAAGACAACTGCCATATGATATTACTCACATGTGAACACCAAATGTTGTGAACATAAAAACGTAGAGATTCCCAGAGGCTGAGAAGAGCAGGGATGTGGAAAGTTTGGTCAGGGTGTACTGAGTTAAGTTACTGAAAAAGCTGGTAATTTTCCATGCTTTAGACCACAGGTGATAACAAATAATACCCAGATGCTGTGTTGTTATTTCACAAACGTTAGCAGAAGGGTTCATCATAGAGAAATGATACCTGTGTAGAGAGAGATTTTTAATCATTGCCAAATTGTATATTAATAAAAATGGCATGCTATGCCTTTAACATGATTGGTTTTTATGTGCCATTTTAAAAATGAACTTAGCCTCAAGTCCGGTGGTGGTGGCACAAGCCTATAATCCCAGCACTTGGGAGGCAGAGGCAGGCGAATTTCTGAGTTGGAGGCCATCCTGGTCTACAGACTGAGTTCCAGGACAACCCAGGCTATACAGAGAAATCCTGTCTTGAAAAGAAACAAAAACAACAACAACAAAAAAAGCATGATAACTTCTGTAAGAAAGAATATGTAGTAACTTTCTAAAGAGTTTGGTACATTTATGTATATTTGTTCTTTTTCTTTCAAATAGATTGACCCAACATTAAGAAAGCATCGAGAACAGCTCCTTATTGAAGTTGGACAAAAGCTGGATAAAGCTAAGATGATTCGTTTTGAAGAACGAACTGGCTATTTTTCTTCCACTGATTTGGGCAGAACTGCCAGTCACTACTATATTAAATACAACACCATTGAGGTAATATACTGAATAGGACAAATACAGCAATATATTCATTTTTAGATTTAAATAATTTCTAGTCTTCAGAATATGCTGATAATGAAAAATAACAAAAGCAGTCAATATAATAAAATATATTTATACTACTTCAGTAGTACTCCCAGTACTGACAATCTACAAATAAGATTTTAAATAGTCTGGGTTGCATGCTAACCAGTCACTGATCTTCTACATGATCTAGAGCATACTGTTAACTCCTAAATAATGAATGCCAGATTATATTAAATGGGAAATGCAAGTATTCTGCTTGGTTGTGTGTCAACTTGACATAAGCTGGAGTCATCATTTGAAGAACAATTTCCATGAGATCCAGCTGTAAGCCCTTTTCTCAGTTAGGGATCAGTGAGGGATGGCCTGGCTCCCCTCATTATGGGTGGGGCCACCCCAGTGCTGGTGTTCCCGGATTCTGTAATCCGGAAGCAGGAAGCAGGCTGAGCAAGCCTTTTTCACGGTATCCCTCTGTGACCTCGCTATCAGCTCCTCCGGGATCCTGCCATGATTGAGTTCCTATCTTGATTTCCTTTGATGATGAACAGTAATGTGGATGTGAAACCTAAATAAACCCTTCACCAGCTTGCTTTTTGTTATAGTGTTTTGTCATAGCAATATTAACTAAGGTAAATAGCTGAATGACTTTTTAAGTAAAAAGTAAAAAAAAAAAAATGAAAGAAAGAAAGAAAGAAAGAAAGAAAGAAAGAAAGAAAGAAAGAAAGAAAGAAAGAAATTACATCTTAGAACCAGGGGGTAGAGTTAAAATTACTCACCAGGACACACTGACTGTTGCAGTCTAAGGAATTTTGAAGGTTAATATTTTAAATATACAACTAAAAATATCTTTTTAAATATTTCTAGTTTTTTTTTTTTTTTTTTTTTTTAATGAATGGTTCTGGGT
Organism: Apodemus sylvaticus; assembly: GCF_947179515.1. NCBI lineage: Eukaryota > Metazoa > Chordata > Mammalia > Rodentia > Muridae > Apodemus > Apodemus sylvaticus. Next base: position 53,817,783 of record NC_067490.1, read on the forward strand.
GTGGGGTCTGATTTTTTTTTGTGGCCAGTTCTAGTGTCTTACTTTCTAAATGCAAATGGCTCCCAATTCTGCTTCGAAGCTGCTAGGTACTACGCATGTGCCAACATGTCTGGCTTGCTTACTGCCTTTTGAATTGATCTTGTATCAGAAGAGGTGCTTCTTTAACATTTGATTTATCCATGCTCTCTGAATATTCATATGTGGGTGTGTCAGTGCATGTTGGAAAGTAACAATGATCATTCATAAGAAGACTTAAATCTGTTTGATTTATGGTCATGTTTTGAATTTTATATTGATTTTTTTGTTTGGGACTTTTTAAATATTTTTAATATAAAAAGAATCATTTCATTCCAATTAGATTTCTTCAAAAAGAGAAACATCAGTTTATATGAAATGTAGGTTTTGTACCGATATATTGTTTTTTTATACATAAAACAGGTCTTAGAAAATGCTAATTTGTCCCTATATTTTCCAAAATAAACTTTATGTTTGCATAAGTTAGAGTTCTTTAAATCCTTTTGCATTTATTGTCTTCCACCTGTGGTCTGGGAATCCTTCAGCCCAGGACCCAGCCATCACCCATCACCCATTCAGCATCTGTTCATTTTACACAGTCTTTCTTGGAAGTCTCTTTGTTACCAGACTGCTAGCCAGCCAAGTCCATTAACAATTCTTCCAGATATGCCATCTTTCACCTTCATTCTATATGAACTCCACCTGCTTTCCTTCATCTGGTTTCATTGATAAAAATATTATGAGAATCATTGGATTACTGTTTTCTGCTCATTTCTCTGCAGTGTATATGATATATGATTAATTTAGTATTTGTGAATGGTCCAGATTAGATTTTTGTATACACAGACCAAAATGTTTTGATGAACTTATTTTAGGGATGTAATGTAGATTTTGCTTAATAAGTGCCTTTATTTATCTTTTCGCTCTTATTGATCTTCTTAATTTGAGGATGTCTATAAAATGAGAATTTGAAATACTGTACAACAAATATCTGTATGGTTTAGAGCTCCATTTTCTAAGTTTGTGTGATTTATAGTAGGACATGCAATTTAAGAACACTTAATTGGACTTCTAATTTTAATCAAATGTTTATTTTGACAGACATTTAATGAACTCTTTGATGCACACAAAACAGAGGGTGATATTTTTGCTATTGTCTCTAAAGCCGAAGAATTTGATCAAATTAAGGTAAGATACCTTGAGGTTGGAATTAAATGTTATTACATAAGTACATAAATTCATTTATCAGCTAGTAATTAATCGCTATTTCTCAACATAAGAATTAAACATCATATTTCATTTGGAGTATCAATACATCAAAAATGTCCACTATCCTAAAATTAAGTCTAAAAACATTTGTTGCTTTTGCCCCAAATCGATAATTTTATAGATTTTGTAGTGTTAAAACTATCAAATGAGGCTGGGGCAATAGAACATGCCTTTAGTCCTAGAATTTAGGAGACAGAGGCTGATCTCTGAGTTTGAAGCCATCCTTGTCTTCATAGCAAGTTCTAGGCCACCCCAAGTTACACAATGAGATTTTGTCTCACAGAGAGCTGTCGGGGAAGGTAGGAGAGAGAAACTAAATAGTATCATTGGGTAGCTTTTGAACTATTAAATTGTAAAGTTCATTGAAGAAAATGCAAAATACGTGCATGAGTATTTAAATTTGAATATTTCTGCACTATCCATATTTTAATTTAATCTCATTAACAGTAAAGACTTAAATACATTGAACATTGTAATTTACAACTTCAAGTTGTATGTGTTGTTATGCCTTATGAAAATATGTGACTATAGTGAATGTATTTGAAAATAATCAAGTTTGCCCTAATACAGTTGGGCAGAGGTTTAACTCTGATCAAATAAAAAATGAAGTCTCATCAACTGAAGGATGATAAGGTCAGATGATTTAATTTTTATGACATAGCAAATTTTTATGTCACTTGCAACTTTAATATTAGCTATGAATAATAAAATATAATTGTGTCAGCTTCAAGATAGTTTCAGATTATATTTTACAACTATCTGTGTGCAAAGTAATATTTTCAGCACTACAAAAAGAAAGCATTGTCATATAAAGTGAAACTTGTACAAAGTGAGTTTAATTTGAACAAGAAAATATTCATTAATCAACTAAAGTATAAAAACATTAATTCTTCTAGGTCAGAGAAGAAGAAATAGAAGAATTAGATGCCTTGTTAAACAATTTCTGTGAACTCTCAGCTCCAGGAGGTGTGGAGAATAGTTATGGGAAAATAAACATCCTACTTCAGACCTACATCAGCCGAGGAGAGATGGACAGTTTCTCCCTAATATCAGATTCTGCATATGTTGCCCAGGTAAGAATCACAATCCCTTCCCATTTTGCTTTGAAGACTTGTAAATTATTCCATGGCACACTGAGAATGCTGCTAACTGGAATTTTATTTTAGACCTCTTTCTCTCATTTTTGCATTCTTTCCTATGGGTCAGGACTAAAATTCCATTTGGCTATAACTAACTTAAATATGAATTAATAAATGTATTTCATTCTACATGTTCATTTTGCTAGGTCTTTTTTTAATTTAATTTTTTATTAGATTTATTCTTTATTTACATTTCAAATGTTGCTCCCTTTCCTGATACCTCTACCCCGAAAATCCCATAAGCCATCTCCCCTTCTCCCATCAACCCCTTCCCTCTTCCCTGTCCTGGTATTTCCCTATACTGCTGCATCTAGCCTTTCCAGGACCAGAGGCCTCTCCTCCCTTTGATGTTCAACAAGGCCATCCTCTGCTGCCTATGTGTCTAGAGCCCTGGGTAGCTCCATGTGTACTCTTCGGTTGATGGTTTTGTCGCTGGGAGCTCTGGGAGTACTCGGTTACTCATATTGTTGTTCCTCCTGTGGCACTGCAAACCCCTTCTGCTCCTTGGGTCCTTTCTCTAGCTCCTCCACTGGGGACCCTGTGCTCAGTTCAATGGCTGGCTGAGAGTGTCCCTCTCTGTGTTTGTCATGCACTGGCAGAGCCTCCCAGGTGACAGCTATATCCAGCTCCAGTCGGCAAGCACTTGTGGGCATCAATGATAGTGTCTGTCTTTTAAATAAGTAATCTTAACAGGTATGGTAGCACCCAGCTTAGGTGGACCTCTGAGTTCAAGGCCAGCTAGGACTATATAATGAAACCCTTTCTGATTTTAAAAAAGAAAAAAGAGAAAAAAAAACAACGATGATCTTCTCTACCACTGATACTTAAAAGTTGGGAGTTAAAAGGCAACTATTCCCAAAACTACAACTCATTTAAAGTAAAATACTGTATTTTTTATGTGTGCTATTTGCCTTTCTGATAAACATGGCTTATAAAACAAAGCATGTATGTTTTCCTCTTAAGTATATATTTGAAATATATTTTGAGTAATGCCTCCCTTAAAGTGATAAAACTTGAAATGAAATCTTACTTAGAATGTGTGAGATTTTTTGTCACACTTCAGACACACACACAAACACAGAGAGAGAGAGAGAGAAAGAGAGAGAGAGAGAGAGAGAGAGAGAGAGAGAGAGAGAGAGAGAGAGAGAGAGAGAGAGAGAGAGAATGAGAATGAATCTCATTGTACATTCCTAGGTGACCTGAAAATTAGTTATGTAAACCAGTCTGTGGCCATAAAAAAAAATTTACCCATTTCTTCCCGCCTCTGCCTCTCTGCCTGTCTGCCTCTTTGCCTCTGCCTCTCTTTCCCTGCACTGGGAAGTCCCACCACTCTTGGATTTTATGTACATAATTTCTTCAAATTTACGTAGAAAAAGAACATTTATATGTTAAATGAATATGTCATGAGTATTCAGGAGGGCTTTGAAATCACTGAAAATTGAAGATATTTAAAAACATGAGCTCAGATATATTGGTAAACAGTTTGAATGTATATATTAATTTAATCCTTCTAACTTAAAAGCAGATGATAATGTCACAGATTATATAAAAGGAAAAAAATGCAAATATTTTCAAGTTCTCCAGTCCCCATGCTTTTAAAGACTATAGTTTCTGTGGCTGTAAGACATTTCTGGCCCTCAGGCTGCAGATCTGTGTTCAGTCTCTGGAACCCATATTCTCACTTACCCTGTAACCTACAGACGCCCTTCAAGTACATTCCCAGTTATGCATTCAAATAAATGTTACATGTTTTTTAAAAGAAATGAGCCCCATCTATTCTTTTAAGATGCACAGATCATTCATTTGGCATCTTTATTACCTTTATTAGATCTTTTTAGATTAAAATATTTTGTTTGTACCAAGTTTGTATTTTGCTTTTTACAAGAACAAAGGGGAATGAAGTTAGAAAATTTGCTTTGGTAGTTATAGTAATCAGAATTCTTACTTCATTGCTCTCTAGAAAATAATGACATATTTCTGCAGTTTCTAATGAGTATTGGTAATGTCCACAACTATCTAAACATTATTTAAGTATTTATTGAAAAAATAGTTTCTTAGAAAACAAATGCACATTTTCTCTACAAAGTAAAGGCCCATTGCCATTTGGAATGTTTAATCTGTTTCAGTTTTTACTGTGATGTTGTCTAGATTTAACACTGTTCATGTTTACATAGAAGCCAATAGGTAACTTCTTAAGTTCTGTACTGTAAAAACCAGTCTTCCAGTTTCACCCATTTGCCTACAAATTTATGACTTCATTTTTACACTTGATCTTAGCCAAAAGGCCGAGAAGCGATATAACTTCATTTTTCTTCCTAGCCTTATACAATTTTATTGTCCTTATGTAATGTTTTCATTATTAATTTTTCCACTTGACTGGTAAGTAAACCGATTCCATTTTCTAGCACTTGAATAGAGGAACACTGAATTTGGATGAACAATTATCTATAGGATGTAGATTTCTTGTCATATCATATCTCAAGGAGTGATGTTGTTTGGTTTCTAGATTTTAGAGGAAACTCCATAATGATTTCCTTGATGGCCATACCAGTTTACACTTCAACCAATAGTGAATAAGGTTCCTTTTATCCACATCTTGACAACCTTTTTTTTTTTTTTTTTTTTTTAAAGTGAGGGTTCCTCAGTATAGCCCTGGCTGTTTAGGAAGTCACACTATAGACTAGGCCGGCCTCCAACTCAGGGATCTGCCTGCTTCTGCCTCCCAACTGCTAGGATTAAATGCATGAGCCACCATGCTTGGTTAACTGCCATTTCATTAGATAACAGCAAGTATGACTGGGATTCTACTCATAGCCTTAATCAGAGAAGCTCTTCCTTGCAGTGAGCAATGGGGCATGCAGAGGCTTAGAGCTGTTCAGGGTGCAGAGAATAAGTGATAATTGAGTGTTTGCACCTAAACAGAACATTTATACCGTTCCATATGAAACTTAGACAGAATGTAAAAGCCTGAAGATAAGAAAGGGGCTAAGGCACACTTTATTTGGCGTGAGAGAGTCATTGTAATCATGAGCTCATAGCAACTGCAGTTGCCTTCTTTGGGCTTGTATAAGTCTGGACCTATCAGCTATTAAGTATAAATTAGGGAATGGCCTATTCAATCCTACACTTTCCTCATGAGCTATTGTCTAATATTGGAATGTGGGGAAGGGGCAGTCATTGACTTCAGTGAATCCACATTGGAGCCTACTAGACTCCAGTGGACAGTTCCAAGCCCATAGGCATATTCATGGCCCTGCTTAAATATAGTGGGTTACTAAACAAATGACATGAATGAGAAAGGGCCTTTCAGGAAGAGTGTTGATAGAGTAGGAGAGAGGGTATGGTGAGAGCAACCACAGTGTACATGTTTGGGACTTATTAAAGAACAAATTTAATAAAAAATGCCATTTAAAAAATAAACCTTTAGTAATCTCCAAAGTTAATGATAAAGGGAGATGACAAAGTAAATGGAATCAAGATGTTATGGTAGTTTTTAAATAGTTGTATATGTCAATCAATTTAGTTACCGTAGACCACTGAACTTTCAATCTTAGACTTAAAGTTGAACGGGGTCTTTGACTCCTGGCATCAAAGAGATGTTGACACCAAATAGCTATATAACATTGCTCGATTGTTAATTGTTCCAAGATTTGGATTGTCTAGCAGTGAAAAGTGTTACTATCAATGACTATGAGAACTAAATGAGTGCTCTATTTGTAAAGCTAGTTATAGTGTTTGTATTATATGGAGCCATTGGAATTTAGTATTGTTTAATCCACTCACCAGTATTTCCTCCTCACTCTTCCCTCATGAATTTCTTTCCTGGCTGAAATAAAAATCTTCTTGAATTCTTCTGTAAATTGCTTTAAAACTTTATCAGTTCATAATATTCTTAGAGATATTTCAACCTGTCTCTTACATTTTTGCTACTTAAACAGCCTGTTGTCTACCTTGTTTGCCTTTTGTCTCTTACTGTTTCCTTCTTGCTTAGAGCATGTAAGACAGTTTCCTAAGAATGTAGAAATAAGCTGCCCTCTGAGAGTTAAATAAGTGACATTCACACAATAGTAATGTGACTATTCTCCTTCGAACTGAAAATAAGATTATATAAGGAAAGTTGTTCATAATTCAAGTATGTGGAGTGATTTGTCCTTCTGACACTAGTTGCGATAATAAATTTATTGACATTTAAAAGTGTGTTGTTATCAATCTACCTGTCTTCCCCTTTTGTTCTTCAGAATGCAGCTAGAATTGTTCGTGCTCTCTTTGAAATTGCACTGAGGAAACGTTGGCCTACCATGACCTACAGGCTTTTGAATCTTAGTAAAGTCATTGACAAGAGACTCTGGGGTTGGGCTAGCCCTTTGAGACAATTTTCTGTGTTACCACCACACATTCTAACAAGACTAGAAGAAAAAAACCTTACTGTGGATAAGCTCAAAGACATGAGAAAAGATGAAATAGGTAAGAAGGTAGCAAAAGTCTTTACATGTATTTAACTATGTAGATAAAATATATTGATTGGTATATAAGTACGTTATATTTCCAAATTACGCTGTTGTTGACAGTATTTATGAAATCACTTTTGCCTAAGCGAAATAAAAACATCTTTCCGGATTTTATTAAATAACTTGACCAGATTAGCAGTTATAATGAAGTGTATATTATTTAATGTTTAATTATTTTATACATAGATGCTTACCCATAAATGATGAGAATTATTTGATGTATTCATTTAAATTCAACATTTAATTAATTTGAATAAATTTTTTCATGCGTATCAGCAGTTTCACTTTTTTTTTTTTAATTTTAAATTTTATTTTAATACTGTGTATAGTAGCTGGGGATTCAGCTAAATGGTGGAACACTGGAAATCCCCTACACTAGCAAAGGTAAAATAAATAAGAATTTGTTAACAATAAGCTTTGTCATTCACCAGAGTTTAGCAATCTCAATCACACAATCCACATATTTAAGCACAGTTGATACCATTCTGTAGATAGAATATGTGTTTTTTCCATATAATATTTAAAAGTCCTTGCCATATATATTTCCATGAGATTTAACATTTTCTTACAAAGTATATAATGTAAGTAGGATATACTTTGCTCCTGAATACTATGAATGCTGCCCCTGCAGGGAGGCAAGCCGCACATCTCAAGGACTGCTGCTTTTTCATGAAATTCTAAAATGTCTTTGATTTCTTTCCTGATTTCTTCCTTGACCAAGATATCATTGAGCAGAGCATTGTTCAGCTTCCTTGTGTTTGTGGGCTTTCTGTTGTTTTTGTTGTTATTACTCCATAGTGATCTGATAAGAAGCATGGGATCAGTTCAATTTTCTTATACCTGTTGAAGTCTGTTTTGTGACCAATTATATGATCGATTTTGGAGAAGGTAGCATGAGGTGCTGAGAAGGTGCATTCTTTTAATTTAGGATGAAATGTTTTATATATATATATATGTATATGTGTATATATAATCAGTTAATCTGTTTAGTCCAAAACGTCAATTAGTTTCACTGTGTCTCTGTTTAGTTTGTGTTTCTCTGATCAGTCCATTGAGGAGAGTAGGGTATTGAATTCCCCCACAGTTATTATGTGAGGTTCTAGGTGTGCTTTTTGCTTTAGTAAAGTTTCTGTTACAAATGAGAGTGCCCTTCATTTGGAGCATAGATGTTCAGAATTGAGAGTTCTTCTTGGTAGATTTTTTCCTTTGATGAGTATGAAGTGTCCTTCCATGTCTTTTTTGATGACTTTTGGTTGAAAGTCAATTTTATCCAATATTAGAATGGCTGCTCCAGCTTGTTTCCTGGGACCATTTGCTTAGAAAATTGTTTTCCAGCCTTTTACTCTGAGGTAAGAGTTTGTCTTTGACACTGAGGTATGTTTCCTATATGCACAAAAATGCTGGGTACTGTTTATATATCCAGTCTGTTAGTCTATTTCTTTTGATTGGGGAATTGAGTCCATTGATGTTAAGAGATAGTAAGGAATAGTTATTGTTGCTTCCTGTTATTTTTATGTTTGAGTGGTTATCTTCTTTTGGCTTTGTTTAAAGAAAGTTACTATCTTGCTTTTTCTAGTGTGTAGTTGCCCTCCTTATATTGGCGTTTTCCATCTATTATCCTTTGTAGGGCTGGATTTGTGGAAAGATATTGTGTAAATTTGGTCTCTCATGGAATATCTTGGTTTCTCCATCTATGAGAATATACTATGGGTATTGTAGTCTGGGCTAGCATTTGTGTTCTCTTTGAGTCTGTATGAGATCTGCCCAGGATCTTCTTGCTTTCATGGTCTCTGGTGAGATGTCTGTTGTAATTCTGATAGGTCTTCCTTTATATGATACTTGGCCTTTTTCTCTTACTGCTTTTAATATTCTTTGTTTAGTGCATTGGGTGTTTTGATTATTACGTGACAGCAGGAATTTCTGTTCGGGTCCAATCTGTTTGAAGTTCTGTAGGCTTCTTTTATGTTTATGAACATCTCTCTCTTAAGGTTAGGGAAGTTTTCTTCTATAATTTTGTTGAAGATATTTACTGGTCCTTTAAGTTGTAAATCTTTACTTTCTTCTATTCCTATAATCCTTAGGTTTGGTCTTCTCATTGTGTCCTGGATTTCCTGGATATTTTAAGTTAGAAGCTTTTTGCGTTTTGCATTTTCTTTGACTGTTGAGTCAATGCTTTCTATGATATCTTCAGCACCTGAGATTCTTTCTTCTATCTCTTGTATTCTGTTTTGATGTGCCCAGAATCTTGGAATACCCAAGACACATTTCACATATTAAATGATGCCCAAGAAGGAGGAAGAACAAAGTATGAATACTCTGGTCCTTCTTAGAAGGGGGAACAAAATACCCACAGAAGGAGATACAGAGACAAAGGATGGAGCAGAAACTGAGGGAAAGATCATACAGAGACTACCCTACCTAGTGATCCATCCCATATACAGTTAAAAAACCCAGACACTATTAATGATGCCCACAATCTTGCTGACCTGAGCCAGATATAGCTGTAGCCTGGTAGACTCTACTAGTACATGAGAAATGCAGAAGGGTGCACTCTCAACCAACCATTGAACTGAGCACAGGGTCACCAATGGAGGAGCTAGAGAAAGATCCCAAGTAGCTGAAGGTGGGTGTTTCAGTGCCATAAGAGGAACAACATTTTTAGTCACCCAGTACTCCCAGAGCTCCCAGGACAAAACCATCAACCAAAGAGTTACCTATGGCATCAGACACATAGGCAGCAGAGGATGGCCTTGTTAGACACTAAAGTGAGGAGAGGCCCTTGCTCCTGCAGTATAGGGGAATTCCAGGACAGGGAAGCAGGAGAGGGTTGATTGAGGAACAGGGGGATAGGAAATGGCTTATAGGATTTTTTTGGGGGGCGATGGGAAAGAACCAGGAAAGAGGACAACATTTGAAATGTAAATAATGAATATATCTAATTTAAAAAAAGGACTGCTGCTGTCAGGATCCCAGTGTTATTAAGAGATACAAAGAACTTTTTTACACTTACAATTGACAGATATTTTAAATAGAATGATGACAGGAGGACATCAATAGAATGAAATGTGATTATTAAAAAGGGAACTTGAGAAAATATAGTAAATGTGTATTTTTTAAATAGGAGGTATCAAGTTTAACTTCAAATTTAGTTCAGGTTGAATTATTTGATTCAATAATGTGTGACCTTCAAAAAAAATTCTTTGTTTAAGAGCTAAGATAATCTTGAAAATAGAAAATGTACTCTAGCTTCACTTGCTAAAATTAGTCACATTTATGTATAGTCATTTACATTTATATTTTGTAATGTCTTCATACATATCTGTATTTTAGAATGATTATGAAAATAAGTATAAGTAGTTAAATTATGCTGATAGACTATAATTTATTTTTTCTTTGTATTTTCAGGAATTGCATATGGATGAATGAATTGTATTTGATTTTACTGAATCATTTCTATTATTGTATAAAGTTCTGAAATGACTATTTTCACAAAATACTTCATAATTCCATACTGTGTCATAAAACTGAGCTAGAAAGTGAGTTTCTTTATAGTTATTCAGACAGTATCAAGGCTCAGCAGTTTTCAGAACCCTATTAATACCTAAAGAAACCTTGATAGTGGGTTTCTATGCTATGAATTGCTAATTCAAGTTAACTATTACAAAATATTCCAACATGTCAGGTCAAGAATGTCAGCTATTTTGCATAGCAAATCATAAAACAAGCAGTAAAAACGCAGTCTCTTAAATCTCATTTATAAGTCAGATTATTCGGGACACATTTTTTCTATGTGATACTTTCCTTTCAGGTCACATTTTGCATCATGTGAATATTGGACTGAAGGTCAAACAGTGTGTTCATCAAATTCCTTCTGTTACAATGGAAGCTTCCATTCAACCCATCACACGGACTGTCCTCCGAGTATCACTGAACATCCACCCTGATTTCTCTTGGAATGACCAGGTAGAGATGGAAACACCTAAATCCATTTTAGTAGAGGCACTCAAGTGTCTCTAGTGCATGCCCCACCAAACCTTATAGCTGCTCCAAAGGCATGTGGAAATTCTCTCTCTCTCTCTCTCTCTCTCTCTCTCTCTCT